>NC_051040.1:29907895-30092895 GCF_904848185.1 Acanthopagrus latus | reverse complement strand
TGAGTCTTGTGTTGTTTTGTTATGACAGATGTCTCATCTCAGATCAAGTCAGCTTTATTTATAGAGACCAAAATCACAAATTGCATTGCCTCAGTTTGCTTCAAAATCCACAGAGCAAACGACACCCTCTGTCCATAGACCGTTGATTTCAGTAAAGAAAATGTCTCCCAAAAAACCCTCATAGCAGGCAAAATAATGGAATAAACCTCAGGAGAACCTTCAGAGGAGGGATCCCCCTCCTCTATATAATATTGTACATGTGGACAGAACAGACCAACAAAACTACAGATTACAATGACAAAATATCTGCTAAAAGTAGAATATAAAATAAATGTGTGTACGTGTATCGATCCAGGAGGATGACTGAACAGGCAACAAATATCAGAATGTTTCAAAAAATGTGATTAAAAGAATATATAGCCTACTGATGATTGAATAAAGATGTTCCACATCCAGCATATGGCACTGACAGGTTGGGCTGATTGATGATACCATTGTCCATCAGCTGACAGTGATCAACTTCTGAACCTTTTACCAGCAAAACATAATGCTTTAAAAGGCCCCCCGCCAGAGACCACAAAGTAATAGTGTTTTCCATCAGGGTTGCACTGAGACAGGAGTTGTTGGCATTTGTGACCACTGATGGGCAGTACCACGTTACTGTAATCTGATTACTTTTTTCAAGTAATGAGTAAAGTAAGGGATTACAATTGCAGAAACAGTAATTAGATTACTGTTACTTTCCCGCAAGCACTCTGCATTACTGTGTTATTTAACCGTGATTTTGTTTTGTGAGACTGTCTCGTGAGTGACAATGCGACGTCAGTGGTAAACACTGACATGTGCAGTGATCAACAAGAGACAACATGGAGAGCAGGAGAGAGCAGGACCATGTAGCGTTTAATGCTTGGAATTCAGTGGCGGTTCTAGACACGTTTTAATAGGGGGGCCAGGTTGGAGCCACTGTAGACTCTGAATCAATCCGACGCATCGAAGAAAAAATACCGACCAAAAGTGGTCATTTGATTAAATTTTAGATGATGGAATACGCAGAAAGAATAGAATTAGGCTGAAAGGTCTATTGCTTTATAGCATATATTCAAGTTGTGCATCATTATTTGAAAAGTAATTTAGTAACGTAACTAGTAAAGTAACTAATTACCTTTGAAAATAAGTAATCAGTAAAGTAACTGGATTACTTTCTTGGAGAAGTAAAAAGTAATCAGTAACTAATTACTATTCCCAAGTAACTTGACTAACACTGTTTGTGACATGTTAGAGACAAAATGAAAAGTTGTTTGCCTTTCAATGCACCAATGTTACATCTTTTTTTTTTTTACATTCTCTTTTCACTCTTTTTTTCTCAATCACACAATTGTTTTTTGTAGTTTGCTTCCTGAGTATCCAGCTAAAATTGTTTCAAGCATCAGCCATATGGAGACGAAGACCGTTTTAAACCCATCACAGGTCACCATAAGTCAGTGGTGATCAGTGGATCAGCACAACAATGGGTAACAGCAATGATGTCATCTTCCATCATGATGTTTTCCTGTGAACATCATCACATGCCAATAAAAGTAGAAGAACCCACCACAAAGATTGAGCGGAGGGAGAAGCAAAAGGAGTAGCAGTAGTAGCGAGGGTAATAAAGTGTACAATGTAGGCTTCAGTTTGGCTGCGAATAAAGGTGATGGCTCCTCCAGATACAGCAAAGCTCCCTGGTATTATTTCCTGACCAGCTTAAAGCTAGGGTCTACACTCCTGGAGAGCTAATATGCGAGCTAGCAAGATTTGAAAGTGGCACCTCCTCGAAGTTCCACCCCCCCATCCCGTCAGAGCTCCGTCCAAAGCCACGCCCCCACAAACTTGAACGCGCATCTGGTAGTGATCTCTAGAATCCGTTCGGTAAAATGATTCGTTCAAAAGATTTGTTCACCGAATCGTTCAGTGCTCTCCAGCTCCCTGAACTGATAAGCAGCCAAACGATCCGTCCTTCAGTTAATAATTCAGCCCTGAGGTTCACGTTCACTTACTGAGGGACGGTGTGCAATCATTCGCGGTGGTATACATGCACCAAAATTATTACACGGTGAAAGTGTCCTCTGTGCACAGTAAAATCACTTAACATGATGCTACACAGATGTTAGCAGCACAGCGCTAATTTTAGCAGTACCGTTACTGAACGTGAATCATCTCCTCTGCCCTGGCTGAGTGAGTGACACAGCGCCATTTTCAGTACAGTATGTGAACAAGAATCACGTCCTCAGCGTCAGTTCTCTGTGTGCAGTAGGTTCGCGAATCATGAATGAATCACAGTGCGAACGTGATTCACGTCCTGGCATCCCTCGTTCGCCAACGACCTGCTGAGGACGTGAATCATGTTCGGAAACTTGACTTTTGTGACTTTTACTGTGCATATATATATATATATAAAAATTGGTTTTGGTGATAGTTGACAGTTGCAACACCCCACTTCAAGAGAATACTCATACTGATCACCCATGTCCCATGAATGCATTAAAACTTTTTCTTCACCCACAATCTAATTGAATATAACAATTGTTTACTCCACAGCATCAACATTAACAGCCACTCCCCTGTAAATCTTGCATCAAATAGAACCGCAGCTTATTTGCTTGTGAGAATTTGTATGTATTGTGTGCATTTTGTTTTTTAATAGCTGTGTATGTGTTGTCATATTAATTACCCAATTTGACTGTTATCACACCACTGAATGGATGTTATCATCACATGGTCTAATAAGGGCCTACTATGCGTACTAGCAGGTCAAGGGAGGCTGTTCCAATAGATTTCTATCAGTCAAAAATTCCTGCCATTCAAGCCCTAGAGACTAAGTGAGGTCACGATTGGTCTCATGTGTTCATTTTTATACAATATTTTATATATAATATTCACTATTTCAAGTTTACCAGCTTCTTGGGTATATGAAGCTCCATCTATCACAGTTTGTTATTGGGAGATAAGGCAGCTGTTTAATATTTTTTAGTAAATAACAACTAATATTATAATTCAAATTTTTTTGTTAAACCTCAAACTGTTAATTTTTAAGTTCTTAAAAGACAGCTGGATGGTTTGGGGGCCTGACATTTTGGGCACAGTCTGGGCAAAGTTCCTTTTATATTTCATTTGGTGATGAAGGTGCTTTCACTCCACAACAAAATTAATAAACATTTAATAATAAGAACAGTCCAATGTGTTACAGATGTACTGGTATTTGTTGTTTTGGCATATTGCTGTTTAGTTTGTCAAAATAGTTGAGATCCATTTACTCCTGTCTGGTATAAATACCAGTAGGTAGACACACACGGAGACAGTGTCAGAAAAGTTGAGATTCACAAATACAAGTAATGGACATTATATATAGTCCTGAAATGATTCCGAAGTATATGAAAGCTCTGCCTGCTGCATTGTGTTTGCCATAAGTACAGTGAAGGAGGGTTTAACAATGATTGAAATAAATGTATTGGAGGTTGGAAATGTAATGAAGGGAATGTTAAATCATTACATTAATGTTGTGTTGGAGGAGAAAGTGAAGAGGAAGTGACACAACACTATGTGGTAAGAAAAAGGTGAAGTGTTACACACCAGGCTCTGTCTGTCACTCTGTCTCTGTCTTATTGTCACAATAAGAATTAAATTAACAATTGTTTCTATAACAAAATAATTTCCCAGTTTGGGATCAAAGTAATTCTGTTCTATTCTATTCTATTGTAGTGTTGAACTTTGCTATAAGTATAGTAAAAGAATGTGGAAATCAGTAAAGAAATGGTGTTGAGCTGAGATCATGAGAAAATGTTGAAGAACTGATCATGGCGGAAAGAGGACAAGAGGGAAGGCCAGGCCTTGGCCTCAGGAGTAAGATGAATATTTCTTAACAAGGCATTATGAAATCATTAGCTGTCATCAAGGGACTATTAGTCATTGAATGGAGAGAGGCTGGGAAAATGTCCTAATAACGACATAAAACCAAGCCACTGTCCGAAGCAAGAGTATGTAAACCGAGAAGCACAGACTAAAGTTTGTTCTTCCACTTGCTCCAGCCTTGAAGAAACACCTGAGACGGAGAATGTGAGCAGCCTAAACATCGCAGAAAGGACTTCAAGAAATCTTCAGCAGAAACAGACCAAGGAATTAAGAGCACAATCGATTAACCATTTTTGCGAACATGCTGTGGATTACAATTTGGATATGGGAGTACTTTTGTTCACTCTGCTGGCTTGAAGTTTGGACTTTGGGGAAATTGAGAGACCTCGGGCGGGGTTGTGATTTGCCTCAGGGACTTTCAGCAGGAACGGAAAGGCAAGCCATGAACAGACCTGACCGTCTCCCTCCCAGTACCCTTGATTTTCCAATCCCGTTAGTGGTGTGCATCCCCAGGAGCAGTACCATCCAGGAGCTCCCAGCTCTGGCTGCACCCAATTACATTGCACCATTTTGTGTTCTTTCCTCTCCAGGATTAGCATTCTCAGGATTAATCCACTCCCAGGACTAATCCCATCCCCTCATCAACTTGGAGGTCCTCCATGGTCCATCGCTCTTCAGTAAGATTCTCTCCCTGGACAACTTCCGACCAAGTTTCTGCAGCCTTCAAGGCTATCATCCATGCCCTCGAACCATGACTCTGTATTTGTCTCCAATGGGATAAATTAGCTTGCATGTGGCTGTCATCCCAGGCGACAAACACATTTCTTGGTTTGACCAACCAGCAGTGCTGCTGGAAGGTTTTGGTGGTTTTGTGTTGGACCCTGGCACGGGTTAGGGCCCATGGTTCTTTTCTGTACTGGTACAGAATTGCTAGGGCTATTGCTAGCCCTGTCAGTACAGTCATTATTTTACTCATTAGGCTAAAACAGAGACATCTTTTTCCTTTCCATGGTCGTTCTGGTGGTAGCTGCTGCTCATCCTCAGTGCTTATTGAGTCAAATTCATCTGGGTCGAATGGTTGTGGGGTCCCTGGGATCCCCCACAGACTTTGGGTTTTGGGTTTTATCCTTTGTTTATTGAGTAAGACCAGGTTCTTTGCTTTTTTTGGTGCCTTCCCTCGATATTGTCTTTTCCTCGGTTGGTCCAACCTTGTCACAAGAGTCCGTGCACTCCTCTTAGGCTGGTCTGAAGCATTTCCAAATTGAAACAGTCCCGTAGGGTTTACCAAAAGCCCTTAAAATCCAACCTATACACCATACCAAGTGCACAGATCATTTAGAGGAGAGCTGCCATTAACAGGCATGGCTGGTGGCCGTATCTGACTCAAGGACTATTCATGTCAGGTGCCAAACCAGAGGAAGCAGGTTGGACGTTCAGATTCAGGCAGTTAGAAGCTAGGCGACCACCAGCTTAAGAAATCCCTATTTAAATTCCCATTTTTTTTTTAGCAACCTCTAGTAGGTTTAGGGATTTAAACATTTAGGGATCCATAGACATTCATTGTGATTTGTGGATATAATGTGGGTGGACAACACTTTTTATATCAAGATATGGGAGGATTAAAGGTAAATGTTTTTCTTTGAAATCGCCAGACCAAGAACCAGGTCCCATTCATGGATGACAAGAACTTAATTTGAACCCTGTTGAAACCTAAGACTGATCCATCATTACAGCCACAAACATTGTGCAAGAATTCACAAATATTATTAAGTGAAATAAACAAAAGATGTCACCAAGGAGGAGAGGAAGAATGTCATATTTGAGTAATAATATGTGTTCACCACTGGGACACATCCCCAATTGAGTGAATTATTGCGTTGCTTGCTTCAATAATGGTCACAACTTTAAAATAAAATAGTTATAATTATTTTGCAAAAGACAAACTTTCTTGGTTGTTCATTGAGAAAGACACCTGCACGTCTGCAACTCTCAACAGAGATGAGGAAAAAAAGTGAGAGTTCTCAGTCTCTAGCAACTCCTGTTATTAGCCTCCAAAAATACAATGAGTCTAATTCTGAATTATGTTGATATAAACATTTAAAAACAAGTTAATAGTCTGATCGGGTAAATGATCTGCTGCTCTCAACTGTTCCCTGTGTTTCCACTATGTTTAAAGATGTGTCACACAAGGAAACAAAAGGCAAATGTGTCTCCTGTCAGGGGGAAATTAGTCAGTTGGCTTTTTTTTAGCAGCTTTACCTGCATTCACAAAACGGTAAATTAGATATAAAGGAGGTATCAAATGATGTTAAAGATATGTGATATAAAGGCATTTGTGTCTGACTGACAGGTGCAAATAACTGCTTGATCTAATGTGCAAAGCAACACCAAACCCACTGAGATGAGATCAAAAATGCAATTTACTGTGTGGACACTATGGAGTGAAACTAAACTCAGAGTATGTTTGCCATCATATTTATCCTACCTTGCATGTTTCAAAGCTGCAAACTTGCTGGAAAAAAGCTTCTGTCACTGAAATGCAGCTTAATCTAGCAGCCTCTTTAGTGTTCTATTACAGCCAAGCTGAACAGGAAAGTCATCATAAAAAGACAACCGGACTTGGTCGAGAGCCAAAACTATAGGAGGTGACTGCTGGTCTGCACCACAGAAGTCAGAGTTGAAACATCTTTGTGGAATGGATACATTTTACCCATGAAACATAATGCCTCTTTTAGAGGCTGTTAGTTGTGGGTTTAGTCTCTTGAAATAGTGAAAGTTTATGAACATTTGAATCTGCTGGAGATTGTCTGTGACCTTTATTTCCACAGGGGGGCAGTAGCGTAACACGGGTCTGACAACAGAATCCGCATCGTCTCTTCATGCCGTTCCTTGGCTGTTATTGCTTGGAGCAAGGTTGTTGAGGACCTTAACCCAGTAGACCTATGGATTCTGTTCATTATGAGCAGTGATTATTAACATGGGTTGGCATGAAAGCTAGGTCAGTTGTGTGTGTTAAGAGAGGTGTTCTTGTAATTACTCAGTGGGACATTCTTCTGCTCAGGCTTCTCCTTTAACCTCAGTGTTCATGGGGAGGAACACACTTCTACGATCGATTCCTATCTCCTTCTGCCTTCAACTATTCCTCTGTCCCCTTCCCTCATCCCCCCGCCACCCCCTCTGCTGTCTCTGCTGCATGCTGAAAGGACCTGTGCTAAACCAGAATCCTCCTTGAGTAGATGCTTTAATGACAATCTTTTCTTTATGCAGTTACAGTTCAGCACTTCACCTCGTCTGTTACAGGAAACACAGAGCAAAACGTTACAGACAAGAGGTCAAGTTCAACAACGACCCAAAGACAAAAATACAAAGTCTAACATGCAAACACATTCAGTGCTCTCTTGACTACAAGATCTATGGCTAATCCTTAAAATAAGACAGTGATCACTCTGTTTTTGGAAGTAGTTGCTGTTTTTTTTTTCTTTTATGATGTTTGCACCACAAACAGAATCCCAGAAACTCAAACCCCAAACCTCAGCAAATAAAAACTCCCTGTCCCTTTAGATACCACTAAAAGTATGTTTTTTTCACCAACACCAACCCTTTACAGTAATATATAAATTACTTAAAACTTAAGCTTTGAAACTGTTCAACTTCAGGTATGTAATTCTTTCACACATTATTTGCCATTGTCTTGTTTTAGTGGCACCAAGCCATACAGCAGGTGGAGCAGCCCATTAATCATAGGGATGGTGGTATGATCCCTGTGTTCTCCTGTTCATCTTTGCCCCCTGTAGGTAACACAGCCAGTCACAATGAGCTCCCTCTGTCGCTCCATGTCTTTGGCAACATGTCGAGCTTCCCCTCAATTTCATTTTGTCTGCTCTTTCATCACAGTCCAGTTTCAGGTCCTTTTGGGTCTTCCAGGTTTCTTTCAGTGGGTCTTTCAGTTCAGTGTTTTAGATTAGATCTTCATTTCCTGCATTTTTTGCTCATGGCAAACATTTCAAGCTTGCCTTTTTTCCCTTGTATGTTGTGGTAATTGGTGGAGAGGATGGCAAAGTCAATTCGCATTTCTTTATGTTACCACTAAAAGCTTTTTTAGGCAAAATTTTCAATCATCAGGTTGAGGCAAGATTAGGAAAAGCTCATGTTTTGGCTTAAAATACCTGCAGGTCTTGCTAAAAACACCTGGTTTTATCAGCACAAACATGACTGAAGTTTTCCCTTCTCTATGTCAAAAATATCTGTTTACCACAAATATAGCTGGAAATGGTCCCTAGTTCTCATTTGACAGTCTTTTACTACTGTGGAACCTCTGCATCCCCATTCACTGTGTTCCTTTTTTCCCCAATAGTACAACTTGAGGTAGCATTTATCAGGAAAACTTTTCGAGAAATTATATAAGTGTTAATTAATAAAATGTTACTGTTATATTTCCTATCAAATAGATCTAAATGCTGACGCAAGAGTCTTCTTCATGCTACACAGAATGAAATCCTGGTGTAAAAATCCTAAACTTAAAGCCCAGATCATGTGTACAATTTAAATATAGAATGTAAACTCCCTCAAGGTTACGAACTACCCCTAAATTCACATAAAATACAGGGGACACAAGCTTATTGTTGGATAAAGATATGCCTGCAAACATTGCAGTCACACTTGAAGTCTCATTAGATAAGAAAGCAGTGCTGTTTCAGGCCAAAAGGCGGCAGCTCAAGAGTGTGCACTTCTCTACCTTGATCTATACTTCATGGATGTTCTGTCAGTCCTGCTCCACTCTCTTGTTTGAGAAGCATCTCATTGATGACTTGTGTGTGGTGTTTGCTTTCGGTAGACTCCACAGCGCTGCAGTACTTAGTGACTGGATTAGTACATCAATTAGGCAGCTACTGGATGCAGAGAGCCATGCTGATTGATTAAGATGCTGTGGGAACCATGTGCAGGTTGTTTGTATGAGGACAATATCAACACATCTGAGTGACAGGAAGTGAATCTCAGTCTATTTCATTTCATGACCAGCTGTGTCTCGTTAGCTGCCAGTGAAAGTAGATGAGGCTACCATTGAATCGTGGAAAAAAATGCAATACATTCATGTGAATAGCGCCTTTTTGCTTAGGAAGGTTCCTAACCCTGACCCAGAATACCTGGGAGTGGTTCAGCTGCAGCCATGATACTGTGAAAAACCTGAACTGTTAAACTGTTCTGCGATGCTCAGATCATGTTCTTAAAGAACAACATCTTCGCATTTTTATCCAGATGTTCTCAATGAAGCATTGTGGAAACGTGAAGTAGTAATAGATATTTTTTGAGAATACAGATAAAAAGCTCAATCTGTGTGTACGAATATACTGCAGACTGTCAACAGCGAGGGTACTGAAGGCCAGTTCCGACAGTTTGCCACTGCTACGATCATTAGGTTTATCCCATAAAAACTTCTTTCATTATTTAATTCTCTGTTCAAAAGATGGTCTGCATTACATGACATTATACATTACTTTACACTCCACTGTGGCTTTTCAAGGATTCAAGGATTCAAAGGTTTTATTTGTCACATACTCATACAGGATGTGCAGTGAAATGTTTTTGTGACATGTACTGTACTTCTTTACTTAATTTAAGTAAAAATAAAAATATAATGCAGTAAAAGTAGAATACAATAGAATATAATAAATACAATACAATACAATAATAACTTGCAGGAGTGATGGGGATCCTTGATAATCCTTCTGGCTCTGTTGGTACAGCGTGTGGTGTATAAGTCATGCAGAGGGGGAAGTGTGGTACCCATGGTCCGCTCAGCAGTCCTCACCAACCTCTGCAGGGCTCGTCGGTCCCCCACAGGAGCTGTTACTGTACCAGACAGATATGGCTCCAGTCAGTATGCTCTGTACAGCAAGTAGAGGGAAATCAGGATCCGTTGGGAGACCTTGAATCTGCTGAACTGTCTAAGGTGATAAAGGCGCTGTCTTGCCTTTTTAACCACAGTGTCCGTGTGTATAGTCCATGATAAATCCTCGGAAATGTGTACTCCTAGGTATTTAAAACTGCTCCATCTCCTTGGTCTTCTCTCCATTTAGCGGTAGGCACCACGTTGTCAGGTCTGACACCTCCTGTAGGTAGGCCCGTTCATCGTTGTTAGTGATCAGGCCCACCACAACTGTGTCGTCCGCGAACTTCACTATGGTGTTGGAGTTGTACCTGGTGGCACAGTCGTGGGTGTACAGGGAGTACAGCACAGGACTCAGCACACAGCCCTGGGAGACACCAGTGTTGAGGATGAATGTGTGTGATGTGTGGCCTGGCAGTCAGGAAGTCCAGGATCCAGGCACACATTGATGGATTCAGGCCCAGGTCATGCAGCTTAGTAGCCAGCCTGCTGGGGACTACAGTGTTGAAAGCTGAACTGTAGTCTATGAACAGCAGTCTGACATAGCCCCCTCCTATGGTGTCAAGGTGGGAGAGGGTGGCGTGCATGACCTGGAAGATGGCATCGTCTGTGGATCGTCTGTTGGAGTGGTAGGCGAACTGCAGTGGGTATAAGGTGCCTTGAAGAGAGACGCAGATGTTCACTTCACCACCGAGGTCAGTGCTATGGGACAGTAGTCGCTCATACCAGCTGGGGAGGCGTTCTTGGGCACAGGGATGATGGTGGAGAGAGAGAGGCTTCAGTCATAGCCTGATCGCCAGTTTATGTGATTCCAAAAGTTGACACCACCTTAACTTTTTCAGCTCACACCGCTGTGGCCAAAACGGAATACCTACCAACATGCTGTGTGTGTTCTTTTTTCCCTCTTGGCACACCTGCTGGATGTGACACAGGGGGCATGGCTAAATCCTTGATTCCACCTTTCATTTCGAGGTTTGACATTGTGACATCATTTTGATTGATATCTAACTGCATTCCATACAGTAACACCTCTAGTTATTTGGACCAGGGCATCCAGTTGTCGTTGTTAATGATGAATATTTTAGAAGAGAAACAACCGAAGGCTGTTGGAAAAAATGGCTTGACAAGTTTTTGTTTTCTTAAAAATGTAACCCTAAACTTTTGAAACTGATACAATCTGAAACAAAATCACTTAGTAATTTCTTTAACTACCATGTGACGCCATAAATAATTCATTGTTATCAGTTATTATGTAAAACTGACGAAGTCAGATTTTGTAATTATAGTTAGCTTTTTGATTTGGTGGTGGTGGTGTGTGTGTGTGTGTGTGTGTTGGTAAGTTGTTCATAAGTAAGCTCATATTCTACATTAAATCACCTCTTTTCTCTAGACGCTCCTCACTTTTTGGTGTGAACTTACTGACACACACACATAAACCACCCGGCTTATATCAGTTAACAGTAGGGGTGTCGATAAATAGAAGCATCCTCTGGGTCTTGTTATTTCCTCCTCTGCAATTAACGTTCCCATCTGCTAACCTGTGATTAATGGTGTTTACTGATACGCTGTGGCGTGCTCGGCTGCCTGAGTCACAGTACCCACACCTTCCTCTCCGTTTCCCATAACCTCCAATATTCAGCTCAGGCTGTCAACAATGAGAAGAACTTCACAGTTCTCCTGGGAATCGCTGTTGCATTTGCCCCAATGGTAGCAAGTTTGTAAGTCATGAATATGCTATATTGTCCAGTGGACACAAGGTGAAAAATACATTTACTCAAGTACAGTGCTTCATCCCACTTTTAAGGGACTTGTACTTTGTACTTGTACTTAGAATTCAGACATAGTTTGTACTATTTACACCATTACATTTATTTGCCAACTTTGGTCACTAGTTACTTTGCAGATTTAGTATAACTATGCAAAATATAATCAACAAATCAACTCTCCTCCATGTTACATCGTATGCGGAAATTGACACTTCTCACTGGCAGGATGACGGCAAGCAAATAATGCAAATAATACGCTTAATCATACTTTTGGCTCATTCCAATTACTAAAAAAAACATTCTTTGCAGTTAATAGTCAAAATGTATTACTAGTATACTAAAAGCTGAAAGACTTGTGGGACTACTTCCAGGTGAAAAAAATACTTTAATGTATTTGTACCATATCCTAATTAGAAAAGTACATTGTAAATACAAAAAACGTGTACTATCTGTTAACATTTATACAACAAAATGTATGAACATTTACATTATGGCTTTTAAACATTTTCAAATATTGGTACTTTAGTACACCTTGTAGAAATAGGTCAATTTCAGGCAGCAGACCTAAACATTACACAGACTTTACAGAACACTGAGAAATAGTGAACAATGAAAAACAACATTCCTTACTGTTTCACGCCTAACCCCTGCCACCATACAGAAACACGCACCATACATGTTCCTTTTTTTGGCTGAACTGCTCATTGTTGCACTTTCGTCTGATGGCCGCGTGCAGAGACACTTGTCTGTGGAAACTCCAGAAGAACAGCATCTGTTGACCGAATAGACAAGAGATAATGTAAGTCATGCAGCATATTCATAGTATTTTGATCAGTACATCAAAGGGGTATTGCAGAAGTTCAACTGTGGTGATACATTTGTGTCCTGGACTAAGCTCTTATACAATAGCCCCCGGGCCAGAATACTTACTAATAAAACTCTTTCTGATCTTTTCCGGATGGGTAGGGGCACGAGGTGCAGGAGTCCCGCCCCCTGCAGGACACTATCTTAGCACTGGGCAGCTCCTTCAGCAACAGACTGATACACCCCAAGTGTGTTAAGGAGAGGTATCACAGGTCCTTCCTTCCTGCTGCTGTCAGACTGTACAACCAGCACTGCTCCATACAGACCTCACCCTGTACTCTGCACTGTGCAATAGTCTGTACAAAGTCATTTCATCACCCATATTTATTATACATATTTAAAATCTGTATATAATTCTTCTTGCACTATATCATGTAAATATGTATATACGTAAATCCGACTCTATTTTTCTTTCCTTTTTAATTATAGTCTATTTTATATTGTCTATCTTATATTGTCTATTTCGCTAGTGCTCTTGTTCTTGTAATATCCCGAGACTGCTGTGACAAACAAATTTCCCCGTCTGCGGGACATTAAAGGATTTCTGATTCTGATTCTGATTCTGACAATACAGAATACACCAAGAATAAAATATCATTGTATGCGGTCGACATTTTGTCATTTGTCATGCAGCCCAGGATTACAGTTCCTTCAATTTTGAAAACATTTCAACATTTTTGGTAGTTTCTCGGGGTACAAGATTCACTGGGGCAAAAATGAGGTTCTACCAGTACAAGTTACAGATCAAGATTGGCTCAAACAGTTTCCTCTCAGAATAGCATCACACAGTTTAACTTATTTGGGGATAATAATTACCAAGAATTAAGGATCTTTACAAGGCCAATTTTTCAAGGCCAATGATCTTTACAAGGCCAATTTCCCTGCCCTGTTAAATAAGTAAGCAAACAATATACAATTTTGGAAAACAGTCCCCATTTCTCTGCTGGGCAGAGTGAATGCTATTAAGATGATTTTTGTCCCTCAGCTACTTCATCTTTTTCAAAACCTACCTATTTACCTTGCCAAATCTTTTTTCATTAAATTGGACTCAGTCATTCTCCCCTTTGTATGGAATTACAAGTCTCATAGACTAAAGAAGGACTATGTTTGTAAACACAAAAGTAATGGGGGGGGCTGGCGCTGCCTAATTTTATTTTATGTTACTGGGCCACTATTGGTTAGATGACAACCCAATACCCTATGATGGGCTAGAGATGGAACGGGAAGACTGTCTACCTTATTGTTATAGAGCTGTTGTACTATCTCCCATCCCGGTAAATAGATCTTGTTTTAAACAGAACCCTGTAATTTATGCTTTAATTAAGATTTGGAAACAACTAAGGAATCATTTCAAACTTAAGGCCGTTTCATTTCTGCTACCTATAACTGCAAACCCCTCTTTCACTCCCTCAGCTCTGGATGAGGCCTTTTCCACCTGGAAACAATTGGGGATTTGTATTGTTGGTAACCTATACATAGAGGGGACTTTTGCCTCTTTCCAGCAACTCCAAGCAAGGTTTAATTCACAGAGGAATCAGTTTTTCAGGTATCTTCAGATTAGGGATTATGCCAGAACACACCTCCCTAATTTCGAGAAGATCAAGATCTTATTTAATCTGTTCCACAATCCACGCTACATAATCTCGCAACTAAATAAGATATTACAAAACATAAAAGAGGAGTGGGAAAGAGAGTTCGGAGCCCTGATACCTCCCAATGTGTGGGAGGAGAGGAGAGAGAGTTGAAGCCCAACCCTGAACTCTGAGTTGACTTAATCTGTGAAGTGAAACTCTGAATATAGGCTATAAAAACAGATTGCTCCTCACTCTGGTTTTATTCATATTTTGCATATTAAACAAGGTAAAAGTTTATTTAGAGGTTATTTCAGCTTGTAGCAGCTTTTACAACCAACAGATTCCTACTGATTAACACGCATCCTGTCTCCTGACAACCTGCTGAGTAAATGAACATGTGGAAGAAGGCAGAGGTGGTGGTCACCTCCTCCTCCAACACGTCTGACAGAGGCAGGAGAGCTGGTCTTGAGTCAGGTCGCAGGGTGACCAGAGGCTGAGGGCGTCACTCACCCCCAGGACCCAAAAGGCAGAGACACACTTTTATCTACAGATAGTACAAGAAGTTTTTTAATATTATCTTGCATGCGGCAGCAAATTAGAAACATATACTTTGAAAAGGCAATGCAGGCTGATGGTTAGCCTACTTTTGTAGCTATCTATGGGAAACAAAAAAAGCCAAATGAAATGTGAATGATTCCTCTTTTTCTGACTGCTGGAAGGTGATTAATTACCCTGCAAAGTGATGAAAATGAAGAGGTCTAGATCAGAGAGCATGTCAGCAGTGACGCGTAGCCTGATATTCAATGTTCAGCTGGACTGAGAATATTGTCCAGATAAATGACTGACTGATGAGAAATGGTACCGTTCGGCTCAGGGAATGAGAGCTCATCTAAACAAATCTAAATAATCCCCCTGTTGTAAAACTATGTGAATTATTTCTGCTTCAACATGATGCTGTTGAGAAGGAAAGGACAGGCCCTGTTAGACAGCTCCATCAGACTCAGGGTTTCTTCAAGTAAACCTTCCAACGAGCAGGTTAGGTTCCCAGAGTCAGTTACCATGGTGACGGACACAGAGTTTAAGATACCTCTCATTCAGGAAAAAAAAAAAAAATAAACATAGTTTCCCTCATCCCAGGGTTCACTCATGTTTTCACATAACCTGCTTTCTGGAATACCCCTCTAGAAACTCTGAGAAATTTTATCAGTTTGGTATACCAATATTGCTACCAGTAAATAGTCCAACATGTTTCTGTGTGATCTAGCTGCTATAGAAATCACAGAAGCTTTTAAATAGACTAGTGCATTGCCTGTAGGAAGCATGCATTCCTATAGAAAAGTGGGAGGTTAAATAGCTTTTTCATGGATGGCCAAATGAGGTTGTGTTTGAAGATGCAGGGTATAATTGGCTGTTTTTGACTACTTTTGATTTTACCATTATATTTCACCTTAAAAACAATTTACCTTGCCTTGTTTGGTGTCATTATTTTCAGCACAACCTCACATGTGTGACTGTACAGTTATTTTTTTAATTTTGACACACTACCATGGACCTAAAATCACAAAATAACACAGAATCAGAGTAGGAAAAAGTTAGATTTTTTACTGTGAAAACCACAAATATGTTTAATGAATCAATTGCATTAGTTATCATGCAAATAGAAATTATTGTTTGCTAAATTTGTGCATACGTTTTTGAAATTTACAAAGTTATATGTAAATATTTACATTTAAATGCAGGCAATGCCTCAGGCTCAGGGCTCCTCAGCTCCTTCCTGCCTGTTCCACATTCAGCAGTCTCCTCCTTGTTTTGACTCGCAACACAAAAAAAAAAATAACCACACCACACACTAAACACACTACACTAAACACTATATAACATACTAACCATACACTCCAAACACGCTATATGTCACAAATCTCTCAACTCTCAAAACTCACCATCTCTGTCGCTGTTTGTATCACCGCCGGCGTCCCTCACACAACCTCTGTTCCTCAGCAACCAAACTTGCTGCTTGCGGACACTTTCGTGACAAAAGCCCGTTTTTACCATTTCTACCTGCACCAGACAGAAAGCAAACGTGGTGGCAATGTTCATGAAAAAGCGTGGCGGACATTATTTAGCCTAAGTCCAGTTTTGGACGTGCTGGTTCGTCCGGTCTGTCAACTCGGGAGGTGGGCCGTGTGGGGGTGGGCTAGCAGCTAGCTACACACGAACATCCACAGATTCCAATTCCACTTTGTTGTCCTCGTGTATCTGGATCTCCTCAGACCGGAACAGACTCGGTCCAGACTCATTTAGTCTCATTAATCCACAACAGTCAGTTTAGATGCACAGAACGGGACCGAACCGCCGGCAGAATCCCGGTCCAGCTCACTATCTAATCTAAAATCTGCTTGTTTCTTAAGGTATGTCGTGGAAGTGCAGTGATTGGCTCTGGTTGGAAACACTGCTAGTATATATAGACCTCTAGGGAGTGCTATGACCAGTGGTGTTGATGTTCCCACTGACAGCAAGATAATTCATGTGGCTGATTTGTGAAACACATAACCTATTAAACCCCAACACTTTATTGCTTTTTGTAATCAATTGTTTTTTTTATTTCCAAAAGAGAAGGGCATGGTACATTTCAAAGACAGCAATACGTCAAGTCATATCCACTTCCCACCACTCCAGAATACCCCCCCAAAATGGCGACAATCTCCCTCCCTCAGTGTCCTTACACGATCTTCTACGTTACATACAGTACTAATAGTGTTACAGCATGTAGTACATCAGTCATGTCAGTGTTTATAGGCCAAAGTAAGTGCAATGAAATAAACAAAACAAGTTTCAAGAGTTACCAATGAAGATATAATTCTCAACTCAGTAAATCTTTTACAATTGCCACCGCAGAAGTCCAGGATTGGATTGTTTGACTGGCTTCATGCATTCTTGCTACAGATAACTCCATGAAGAGTATGCTCAAGAATGATCGTAGCCACTGGTTACGCGTGAGTGTGTGGAGGGGCTTCCAGCCTAAGGCAAGCATTCTCTTAGCAGCAGTTAACCCCGCTAATAGAATGCAAATCCGAGTAGAGGACAGGTTCAGTGATGAGGTGTCATTTAGAAGCAGTATCTTATTAGAACACGGTATGTCTGCCTCCAATAGATCTGATAAAGTGGAAGATACTAATTTCCTAAAGGATGCCACATCAGGATGTGGCAGCACGAGGAGCATACTCTGGGCAGCACTCGGTTAAGACGACAGTTTATGCCAAACAACGCCACCCTGGGGGTTTCACCCAGGGACCTGTTTATCTTTTAAAGGACAACTTGTAAATCAAATAAGGCACTCAGGTCCATTTTACAATGAGGCAGAGGCAGCTTATCTGGGTATAAAACATTTATTCATTTCAGTTAAAACAGTCTTAAAAACGTATTAAGAAGTCACTCAATGGGACAAAAAGGGGGACCAATCAGGGCTGAGACTTAGTGGGGGGAGATGGGCCCAAAACAAAGGGGATCCCAGGAACACCACACGTGAAGTAAGTAAAAGTGAAACAAAAGCAACCTAAAAAAAAAGGGCAAAACACAAGAGAGACACCGCCACCAGGACACCAATCCACCACCCTCGGCTCAGCGCCTGACTGGGGGAAATCAGAGGACAGCAGGTGAAAACACAAACATTAAATGCAACTAATCACAAACACAAGAAATCAGAACTAAATTTATCACATCCCTAAGAATTAACACAATATCAAATCAAATAGAACTAAGATTTACATCAAATGAAGTGCACCTGCAACTGCAAAGACCAAAATGACCATGAAGCTAACAAATCAGAATTAAAGATTGCAGTAAAACCAGCTGTTACAAAAGAAAAGAAAATGTCATAACCTACTAATCACAAAGAAAATGGGATAAACTCTCCAACTGTTACAAAAGAAAAGAAAATGTCATAAATTACTGATCACAAAGAAAATGGGATAAACTCTCCAACTGTTACAAAAGAAAAGAAAATGTCATAAATTACTGATCACAAAGAAAATGGGATAAACTCTTGACAGTACACAGTTCAGGATGGCATTGCCTAACAACGATTAGGCCACGGCAATGCTTAAACAAAGCCTGGACGAAGGCTAACACTCTTAGCCAGCTGTGGTGAGCAGCCAGGAGCCAGGCAGACAACGTTGAGGCAATGAAATAAAATAACCACCATGAAAACAACTGGAGGGACAGCGTGAGACCAGACTATAGTCTATAGGCAGCCTACCTGCAACCAAGCGAAGGCGGAAGTGAAGGGGGCCAGGAAAAATGACGTGACCCAGGCTTCGTCAGGCAAGAGGACAACCAGGTGCCCTATGCCTGCATTTATAAGGTGCTCCCCCACTGTGATTGGCTGGTGAGAGCCACACAGCTGAAACCCATCAAACACTCCTTCATACTGTTACAAGGACATTCCCAGTACATATGTAAGAATGACCCCACACAACCCAGAGAGCATAGATCACAAACAGGTGAATGTATGAGCTTCATAAAGTATCTCTTTCTTGGCGTTAGATACATTCTATGTATGTATTTGAAGTGTATACATTTATGGTTGAGGTTCTTTGATGTTTCGTCTAAATTGTTCCAGACAGTCGACCAACAGACTTCGCCACTTGGTAGATCAAGGTCACCGGTCCATACTTGATGAATAGCCAGAGGTCCACACAAGGATGCTAATAAAAAAGAGTAAAGAGCAGAGATCAGGCCGTAACTTGTGAGTGGGGAGGGGAGTACCCCAGGGCACTCCGTATGCTCGCATTGCAGATCTTAGGAGCAAGTAAAGGAAAAAAGATGTACTTGGCATATCATAGGTCGCTCGCAGATCATTAAACAACCTCAGACCCCCATCATCACAGGTATCAGACAAAATGTTAATCCCTCTGCCACTCCACTCCCTGGAAGAAAAAGGTACCCCGCCAGTAAGTGATGAGTAGTTATGAAAAATAGGACTTTGTGCATGCCACTTCAACATACAGCCGATCACCCTCTCCACCGAGCGCCACACAGCCAAAAGGAAAGACATGATGGGGCCCAGCTTTAGTTTGGAGCGTTTAATGGAAAGGCCTGAGTGTATTAAGTCTTGAAGGTGGTGAGGGAAGGCCAAATGTTCTTCTATAGGCCTCCATGATATGAGGGTCCAGCCAGTTGGAAAGCGGGCACAGTGCATAAGATCAAGAATGAAATGTAAAGTTAGACCTCCATTCCTTTTATTGCATTGTAGGGTGGTTAGCCTGATGCGTGGGCGCCCCCCACCCCAGATCAATTTTGATATTATACTATGCATCTTGTCCCAGTAGCCCTTAGGTGGGGAAGGGGTATCATATTAGAACAAAAGTTCACTCCAGGAAGGACATCCATTTTGATTATGGACACACGCATTTGTAGGGAGTTTGGGAGCCGTGTCCACCTTTCCAAATCTCCCTCCATCAGTTTCATAATACCCTGGAAGATTTTGCTAGAGATGGAGAACAGGGAGGGGAAGACATCCACGCCCAAGTATCTGAAGCTCCCAGCCACTTGTATGTGTGCTGACAATGCGGAAGTGTCAAGAGAGTTAAGGGCCATCAGCGAAGACTTAGTCCAGTTAATTTTATAGCCCGAAAGAGTGCTGAACTTCTCAAATACCTCCAATATTATCGGAATACACACTGGCACATTGTTTATGTATAACAGAATGTCATCTGCGAATAATGATATGTGATGTGAAGTGTTAAAGGATATGGGTGAAAGAGAGTGGTGTCGCCTAATTGTCTGCGCAAGAGGCTCGAGGGAGAGAGCGAACAAAAGAGGAGCAGGAGAGGGCAGCCCTGACGGGAGTCTCTTGATATTGAGAAGGGGGAGGAAAAGTTGTTGCCTGAAATGACCCAAGCTGAAGGATTAGATTAAAGTACCTGACTCATTTTAATATAGTTAATGCTGAGACCAAAAGCTTCCAAAACGAGCTAGAGATAGTTCCATTCGAGTCTATCGAAGGCTTTTTCAGCGTCCAATGATAGCACAGCACATGGGGACTCAATATCTTTAGAGAAATATATCGTCCACAGCTGCATGGATCATATCCAGCATGAATTAGCCTAGCTCCTCCTAGAAAAACAAATAAAATTCAGGGGGTATTCCATCCCACCATGTTTCCCCTTTTTCATCTTCGGAGCGGCCTCTTTTAGTTCTATCAGTGAAATAGGTCTCTGCAAGTCATCTGTTTCCTCTTGGTTTAAGATTGGAAGATTGGCCTCCTGTTTAAAGTTTCTACACCTGTCCCTGTCCAAATTAACCCTAGAAGTGTATAGGTTAGCGTAAAAGTAGCGAAACTCTGTGTTAATAGCTTTTGGTTCTGTCAAAATGTTCGGTGATAATCCAAAGCGGATGGCTGTTATGTTGGCAAATTTCTCACTTTGCTTGAGTCTGAGCGACAGAAGGTGACTAGGTCTAGGGCCGTGAAAATAGAATGTCCTTCTGGATTGTAAATTAAAAATTCAGCCCTTTGTCTGAGCAGAGAATTGAACTCAATTTTTGTCACATCGATGGTTTGTTTCCTGGCTTCAGAGAAAGAGAGTTGCTGTTGGCTCTCCAGGGAAGTAAGTTAGGATTCAAGATTATTTATTTTGGCCAGCCGAGTCTTACTAAGACGCATCCCTTCAGAGAGTACCAGAATATTTGAGGGTCATTAACGGAACTAGTATTCTCAGCCACAAATCTGCTCAACTCTGTCCAGAAGTACACACAATATTCTTCACTCTTGAGCAGAGTCATGTTAAAACGCCAGTGAGCTGCCCTGGCAGATGTGTTTTTAATAAGGTAAGTTTGGCTAAAATTGTGCTATGGTCAGATAATGGTGTAGGGGAAAGTACTGCATTATGGATTTCAGAGATTGAGCTAGAGGTTAAGATGTAGTCAATGCGAGAGTAGGTCTTGTGTCTGTCAGAATAGAAACTATATTGTTCAACTGTAGGGTTAATAGCACGAAATACATCAATTAAGCTGAAGTCAGATATAAATTTGGACAAAGAGGCTGAAGCAGAGCTTTAGGAGTGAGAACAGAGTCCTTCAGAACAACAAGAGAGCCACAAGTTTTAGAATTAACAGATGCTGATGCTGCCACATAATATTGTCTATTATTAAATCGCTGTACATCAGTTGCTTTGAGATGGGATTCCTGAATAAATGCGATATCAATGTGGTTTCTCCGGAGTAAATCCAAGCAAGCTGCACGTTTAATTGTCCCGTTCAATCCGTTTGTGTTTCAGCTAGCTAACTGTAAAGTTGTCGTGGTTCAGTTGAAGGGTTAGAATGGGCTGAGCAATGTGCAATATATTAAGTACTTGAGTCCAAACATGTAGGCCTATGCCATAAACACAAATACAGCTGATGATGGCTGTGTTACAATAAAGATAAGAAGATCTCGGCCCCCCCAATACCCTGTCGCCAACAATCCCAAAACTCACACCAAGATTCAGGTGGATTAAGAAACAAAAATAAAACACATAAAGCATCCCTTACAAAAAACATCGGGCACCTGGCACTGAGAGAGCAGGCAACTGCCTGTCGAATCCGCCCATCTCCCCTTAAGGAAAATAGCTTTTAGATACTGACAGTTTAAAATGAACTACCTCAATTTGTAAAAGCTATAAGAACCGTGGAAGCTATACAAAGTTGGCAATGAACTTAGCTGCACTAGTTAGCTCCACCTAGCAAAGTTAGGTTGCATAATGATGTCAGATATAAATAATTCAACATTTTGCATGTGCTGTAGACTTGCAGTGAGCAGGAAGGCTATTAGGTCATTAAGTGAAAAAAACAACAAACAGAGCGATGGTTATATCAAATAACATATGTCAGTGTCCGTGAACTCACACTCTGATAGATGGCCTAGTTAAAGTTGAACAGGTGGGATCTGCTGTCAGTCCCGGACATGTTTGTCCAGCAGGCTATTGTCCAGTGCTTCAGTGCTTGATTCGAAGATGTGTTGATCCTGCCCGCGGATGAGCTTCAGTCTGGCATGGTAGAGTAGGAAGACTTGGAGACCTTGCTTCCTCGCTTCCTCTGTGGCCGAGGAAAAAGCCCACCACCGCATCACCATATAGTCGCTGAAGTCGGCGGTGAAGCGTATCTGTCGGTCCTGGAGCTTGACAGGCATTCTCCACGAAGCCTGGAGTATTTTGTCCCAGTCGGTGAAGCAGAGCATTTTGCATATTGGTGTCCAAGGATCTCGGTTACCAGTAGCCGGAGGGCCGACGCGGTGCGCTCCATGATTTCCAGCCATTGTTCGCCCATGTTAGGGAACCATTTCGGGAGATTTGTTGAGATGAATCGGGAGGCATTGGGTCTCTCTGCTCCCTCAGGGATGCCCAGTATACGCATGTTATCTATCCAGTTTCTGTCCTCCAAGTCTGCTAGCTTAGCCTCATAGTCCGCTAGCTTAGCTTTGTTGCTCTTGATAGTATTCTCCATCTTGTTGACTCTTTTGCTGTAGTCAGTACGTAGCTTAGCCACGTCCTCAGTGCAACGAGACATCTCAGTTTTTATTTCGTCGAGCCTTCCATTTAGTCCTGCAAACTGCGCTACCATAAACTTTTGTTGTTTTTCCATGGCTGTCTCTAGCATGGTGGTCAGCTTGTTTCCCTCTTCACCCTCATCTTCATCAGATGACTCATGGTAGGGGTCGAGAGGCCGGGTGGACTTTCTTGGCTTCGGCATCTCGCAGGGTGGATGTTAAAATGTCACAGCACGCTCAAAAATATAGGTTAAGTTAAGTAAAAAGGTAGTTTTTCACTGAAATGGGGGGAATAGGAAAGGGAGTGAAAGTGCTACGCAGCCATCCTCTCTGCAGGTCACGTGACTCCCCCCCATCACTTTATTGCTGACCGAATTACCAACAAGATGATGCTGCCAAAGACAAAAGGTCCATAGTGCAAATATAGAATTCTTAATGAATGAACTGTCAAGTAATGAATACATATGTTCATCCCTCAATTATAACATACCATTTCAATTTCACTGTCCACAGGAGATGATGACGCTGCAGATGAAGGGGTCCCCCTAAGCCAGGACATCTATTCCCGGACACACTCCACACACGCCCTCATCAATTTAGTAATTTCTGGCAGGTCTATGAATGTAATAATAAGTGGGAAAACATTTGGTTTGTTACTTAGTAAAAGTAATGGCACTTAAACTCAGTGCAGTACAATGAATAATGTGGAAACACCCTGAATCACTGTTTAATAAATATACTGTGTTCTGACATGTCAACCCCTCTAATTCCAATCTGAACACCCACAGTGAAGGGACGACATGATTTTATTCATTCCAGGTGCCATGCCATGACCAGTATTATCATCTGTCAGCTTCTTCAAGAGAGAATGAGAGATTACAATCACATTAAACTTCGTTAAGATACAACAGACATTTACAGAACTTGATGTGAGGAATCGTGGGAGGAAATAGCGGCAGATATAATGTTGTGTTCGTTTTGTATGTTAGAGATTGTGATCATTCTATGCTTGTTTTCCTGGATCCCAAGGAACACAACAGACAAATGTTACAGTTTGCCCAACTGTCATGCTGACTGACTGATCTGTGAATGGCAATCTGACAGCTGTGATCCAGTCCTGTGCCCACTTTGTAGGTAAATTAAGATTTATGATTGTAATTATAATAAATGCTGTTCTAAAGGTACTATATAAATAAAGGGTTTATTATTATCTGCCCTTATTTGTTATTAGTGACAATATTTTTAGACACACACATGTGTGCATGCATATGCCTTTGGCTTATATACTTTATTTCTCAAAGGAAATACAGTATGTTTAAAGGACACTCTTCTAATCCACACTGCCGTGTGAAACAAAACATTAATGAAAGGTGTTTGAAAATGATTATATTTTTAAATATATATAATGAAAGTAAATGAAATACATTATGCTTTGTTGGCATGCATATAGGCGACAGCCAAAAGGAGTTTATATGTGAAAATAAGATCTGTAACAATTGTGAGATTAAGTTTTCCATGCAGTTGGGTATAAGATCTCTGACTTCTGCCTGGCCTGTTCATTCAATGTAATATAATTTTACCATAATAATATAATATTCAGTATAAATGTACTTGCCACTCTCTGGGCTGAGGAGAATCCCAACTCTCTATCTGAGGCATGGTCTTGAAACTTTAAAAAGTGCAAAGAGAACATAGCTGTGAAAAGCAATTCAACAGAGGAAGAATTTTTGTCTGAAAGTACACAACAGCTGGGAAAGAAGGATGACGTACAATGTCATGCTGTTGTGGACCTCCTATGTATGCGGCGTCATCAGAACTTGGACTGGATGCCAGGGGTAAAAGCACACATATCACTGCCTTGTTAATCTTTGCTCGCTTTCCCTGAAGAAAAACCTTTATATGGTAAAATTAGGAAAATGATTAGTTACATCCTGAAATTTAAGTTGTACTAGAAACTAAAATATTTAATTAGAAAAAAAAGACATAACACGGCAGCTGATGTTGGCATTAACTAAAATTGTAGTCGAGTTTTTAAAAACTAAAATGGACACAAGAAAGACAACACAAAGAAAGATGCAAAATATTAACAGGACTAAAAGATTCTGTCCAATATCTTGTGTGTCTTGTGGGAAGTCTTTAGGTTTTGTAACACCTGGTCCCTGGCTGCCTCTTTGATCCTAGTTTGCTTTGCCTGTCAAAAATGTTTATGACATGTTGTGCCTTTATGTAATCAAGTTCACATTTTAGATGTCTTGTTATTTAAAGTTCCCTTAATTATCTCACCACCCCTCAGATAGAGCATGTTTGGTGTCTCTGCACATAAACATGCATGTGGTAGTTGAATCTGTAGACCTATCTCTGGCAGCTACAACAACAAAATACTGCTACATCAAGATGTTTCAGTATTATTCATCTAATGTTGTCATATATAACAATAAATCAGTCAGAGGGAGCAAATCAGTACATTTACTTTGATTAGCTACATTTTACTGCACTTAATCATGCACTTAAACTTGAGTAGGATTTTTTATGCATGATTTGTAATGGAGAATTTTAGCATTGCTTAACTGTTTTTTTTTTTTTTTTTTTTTTTTTAATTAGGTAAATGATTTGAATTTTGTCAAGACCTCTACCAGAAAGCACCTGGATGTGTAGCTAGCTAAAGTATTGGAGACAGCATGGCAGCTAGTGCAGCATTAAGGAATGTTGCATGCACTCACCTGTATGGCCATTTTAGGCTTCACTACGTCAGTTTAACTCATTTTCTTTTTCATGCGCATACCCCTGCTATCCTCCTCGGCCCAGATATCCTTACCGAGAAGGAAGAAATTCTTCTTCGACACAAGTTCTTTGTAGGAATCTGATATAACGAGAAGAGTTCAAAAAATAAGTTTACCCTAGACATTTTTCCGACCAAATTAAACAGTTAGCTCCTTTCTTGCTGAGTTGGAAGAATAATAGGTATTCAGAATACCTATTACCCATTACAGTATTCTCCATACTTGCACTTGACCGGTCAAACACTGTCATAATACAGTTACTATACAAAATCATCACGCCAGCAAAAAGAAAATTCTGTATTCTGTATAACACTTTGAAGTGAAACGTTTCAAGATAAATAGTACCCTATCAAAACATTGTTGTTAAAGTGTTATTAGCTGTGAGGTCAAAATATGTCAAAATCATGTTACTGACCTCACGTCACAGACTTCCGCACTGCAGACCCACCATAATGTCAGAGGTTTTGGCTGCACAAAGAGAGTTAGCACATCTGTGTTGCAGAGGATGGCTATTGAAAGTTTACAGTTCATTCAGGTTTATTGTATGACCGTTTCATTTGTAGCAGTGTGGTTTATCATTCATATAATAACACAACTCTTAAAAAGAGAAATAATTCAGTTGTACAGTTAAATGATGGAACATCCTGCAAAGTTATGACCCTGGTGGCTTTTACATCTGATGATGGGGCCTCATCCACATCCACCAACTTCTGTATTTTAGTAAAAGAGCTTGCCAGGAGTGGAAGAAAGGTGTGTACAGATGCTCAGTTAAATATATCTTCCACATTTATAAATGAGGTGTCTCACACTCAATGTATTTGCTGTGCATCCCCAGTCACTTGAGCATAAATGTGTAACAGTTAAGTCCAAGGACAAAATGTATGTCATTCCACTTCCCAACAATGTTGAAAGAGACTAAAATCCTTGGGGAGCTACTATTTTACAGACATCAACACCAAACCGACCTCTACATATCAGTCCTATACGCATGAATACTGTCAGTGACTTTTTGATCTGTACACTCTCCAACTGGTCTTGTTTGCAGTAGCCTTACTTTTTCTCCATTAAACAATACCGATGAAATGTTCTTTTTTGAACACTTGTGACAGTGTTAACACAGTGTGAGTGAACTTTTTTTTTTTTTTGCTTTTTTGTTTTTGCTATCTTTTTTGCTCTCTGTTATCATAATGTAGCACTGCACCAACTTTAAACCACTTGCTTTTCAGCAGAACACACATTTTCTGTGCACCTGTACATTTGAAGTGTGCATTTAATGTTTTGTTTAATGTCATTTTGTGTGTAAGATATCTCTTTTTTGCCAAACTGATTCAAACTCAAACTTAATATTACAGTGTTGATATTAAAATGTGTACTTTTAAAATATGCTTTCAGTGTATGTTACAATGACAATTTTGAGCATACAATTTAATATATATCAAAAATATGTATAAAAACAAATTTCAAATAAGTACACTTCAGGAAGTACACATAACTTTCTCTTAAAGTATATTTTAGTATAATATATTTCTATAAAGTATAATACAGTATAATTATTTTAAAGTGTGTTAAAAGTGTTGAAACGTAATTCTAGTATACTTTTTATATATTTACAAAAAGTACAATTTGTGTAACTACATTTTCAATATATTATCGGAAATCCTTTTTTTAAACTTTTTTTTTCAGCTCAGTTAGCACCAGCTTTGATGCAAAGCTTGCCAGCTAACTTCACAATTTGAGGAACACCCAGCAAGCTAGCACTGAGCATCTGTCCTTGCTAAGGAAAGGAGTGAACTGTTTCCTCCTCTGATGACTTTCATCAGACCTTACACAGCATTGTTCAACATGGAAATCTCAGCCTTCTCCTGCAACCACCAGCACCTGAACAAACACTGAACTGGGCCTAGATAGCATAGCATAGTACGTCAAGCACAGGACTTATAAATCTGGTTGATGTAATCCACATGTTCAATTAATATGGTCAGGTTATTGCTAGGTTATTGCTAAAATATGGCCTAATAATTTCAATTGAATTAATCATTTAAAATCACTTAATCCGGTCGATTGGGATCCGGGGGAAGCACAGCGACATAGTGGTAAGTTAACTCACAGCAAGAGCAATTTCTAAGGAGTTTGCATGCATTCATGTGGTTTCTCACTGGGTACTCCAGCCTCCTCTCACAGTCAAAAGATATGCACGTGAGGTTAATCACTCGCCGTGACATGCCCGTAGGTGTGAATGTGAGCATGAATGGTTGCTTGTCCCAACATGTCAGCCCTGTGATGAACCCGGACCCACCCTAACCCTAACTCTAACTTGTGCCGGGTGTACTTCGCCACTGGCTAAGACACCTCCAGCACCCCGCACTTGTGGTGAAAAGTACGTTTCCACCATGCCTTAGATAGGATCACTGACTGACAATACTCTTTTACCTTGTCAGAGTGGAACTGCAAAGTTACCACAAACAATAAAACCCTAACCCTAACTCCTGAACTGTTTGCAGCTTGTTGGTTTTGAACCACCTGGATATAATGCTGACACCAGTGGCGGCTAGTGACTGAAAAAATTGGGGAGGACAGGAGGAAAACCAGTCCACGGCGTTGTGTTATTTTATACAAGTCAACTACTTATCCCAACTTTCTTATATTCAATGAAAATTAAGCAATAAAACAATAACTTACGAGACTTCTTTAAAAAACATTTTATTAAATGGCAAAAGGCTGTTGACATTAGGACCGTGAGAGAGGAGCAGAGAGCAGAGAGTCTGTTGACATCAGGACCATGAGATGTACAGTGGGCTAATATACAAGACAAAAAAATACCAATGTGTACCCCTTCAATTCAATCCCCAGTCACCTGTGTGGCAAGCAACTGTGCCAAAAGATCTTCCTCTTGCCTCTCAAAAGTAGAGGAGGACCAACCTCCTCTGCCTCTATGGACGAGCCTCCTCTGGCTGACACCTACACAGACTCCACAAGGCTGGCAGATTCCTTGGCTTTTCACTGAAAATTAATTTAGAAATTCCGCAAGAGTGCCACTATCGATTTGACACTGAAATGTGGGTGGGTGAGAAAAGTCAAACATCCTGAGCCATCTGTCACAGATCAAAGCCAGCTGTCTGCACAATTAACACCCTAACTCTATATACAATAGCCCTTTATTAAAAAAAGTGTCCCTTAGTGTGTGGTAGGTTATTTTCCTGCAAGTGTAGTGCAAGAATTTAGCTCTCTTTGTGAGGTGGGCTTGTTTACACAGCTCACAGCCTTGTCTTTCATTCACTCCTGTCATCTGAATGGATGTCAGCATTATCGAATAGACAAACATTTAGAAATGAAGACAAAGGGTTGCCTTGAAAGGCCTCTTTTCATTGAAAAAGATTGTTTAAGTTGTTTTGAGTTGGTTCGACAGCTGACCAAACTCAGCACGTAAACAATACACACAGACACACACAGAAACAGTTCTATTTGAGAGCCACAGCCTACCAAAGTTGTATCCTTGTAAGAATGAAGGCTAGTAGGCTGAAGCTGCACCTCATCCATAACTGAGACCATGAATGAATGACCATAATATCCCCAGAGCATACTATACTTTTAGCAGGCTCTCACTAATATGTCTTATTAGTAATCAGCAGGAATTTTCACAAATGGCCAATGAGCCCTAGTTGTTGCGGTGGGTCCCGTACTGTTGGCACAGGTTGGCTCTTGTCTGCGACATTTCGTCTGATTGAGCCTAAAGAATCGTCAGTAGAGCCCATTGGTGAGAGAAATCATTCTGACTGTTCAGCTAAGCAAATTAGTGGATAAGAACAGAAACGGTATACGAATGGGAGAGCCACAAGAGCCCGTGTCCATGATTTCAGCCATTTAGTTTTCACCTCTTCTTACCCATTTGCACCTTTGTAACAGGCAGGATCTTAATTAGATGTGTCTATTTAAGTGAGAATGGAAAAAAATGCTGCTTGTCATAACAAGAGTTTTTATACTGATCAGCCGCAACATTCAAACCACCTACATAATATTGTGCAAGTTCCCCACTTCTGCGAACGTGTAACACTGAGACACATTTTAATATGATTGTTATTTTTTCCTTCTTCTTCTGACAAGAGAAAGCACAAGGTAAAATGGGAATATACTGAGATAGAGGGTGGTGACAGTATGAAGGTACCCATTCAACCAGAACGAAGGACTCTACTAGCCAATGGTAATGCACATTTCAGTTTTCCATACAAATATTTGACAGGTTTCAGATTTTTTTTGTCTTCTTCAATATTTAGATTTTTTAAGGCTTGCTTTAAACCTCTCATCACCCACCATCTGATGGTAGAGACAGTACAACTATTAAATAATCAGGCATGATCCAAACACGAGAACAGATCTATTCAGCTGTGTCTGTTTATCAATCTAATTTTTTGTCATTTTGTCAGTAGTGTAATTAGCTTAGTGTGCCTGGAAATAAAATCAGCCTTGAAGGATTTCACCATGGACAAAGACAGGTACAACAAGTACACCGGCGTGGCCAGAGGTGCCGTCATCACAGACCTCAAAGGAAAAATTCTCCGACAGCAGAGGCTTTATACCAAAGCTATTACCACACAGGAATCCTCTCTCAAGGGATCTTATGCTGTTTCCCTTGAGCTTGCTAGAGCAAAGAAGCCATTGTCAGATGGCAAAACAGTGAAGCGATGTGTGGTAGCGATGGCTAAAGCTTTTGGAGATGCTAACAGGGTTAAAAACTTTGAAACAGTCTTTCTGACCCATTGCACAATGATGCGAAGGATTTTTGATTATCAGAATCATGTTCAGAGAAAGCTAAACAAGTCTAAATGACTGCAACTACTCCTCCTCAGAGTTTGAAGAGGGTACTGATGTGATGGGTGTTAGCCAGTTTCTCAATTTTCACGAGAGCCATTGACAGTTCATTTGAACTTCACGAGGCATTATCGAAACTAGTATCATTGCATGACACTACCAAGGGCATGGATGTTTTTTCACCGCTGTTGTAAGTGAGCATGGCAGCTTTGACAAGCTTTAAGCGGTTGTTACTGATGGTGCATCATCAACGCAGGTAAGACGCCCCAGATTTGACAGACTCTTCCAACAGAGCGGCACTGAATGTCCGATACTTCACTGCATCACACATCAGGTTGGTATTGTTATCGGTAGCTAACATATATCAGAAAAAATGTTGATTGTAGATTAACAATAAATTCACCAAGGTAAACTAAATTAAACGTTTAATGTGGGTAACAGTAAGTTATCAACAGTTTAACAGCAGACTACTAATGGCAGTAGATTGTGGAGCTTGTAAAAATGAAAAATATGCTTATGAATGTCGGTATTCTTTGTGAGCATTTTTATCATTGGCGAAAATCATATTTCATTTTGTTTTGACAGGAAACCCTCTGTGCCAAGACAACAAACTTAAGCCACGTCATGGATTTGGTTACTAAGGTTACCAATCTGATTTGAGGGGGGGAACAGGTCTCTCAGTCATAGAAAGTTTATAGCCTTTTTGGATGAAATAAATGCAGCTTATGGAGATTTACAGATATATATTTTGCTAGCACATAAGATATATTTTGAGTTTCTCTTTGTGCAAACAAAATATATTTTTCTGTTCTCAAAAACTCCCATTGCTCCATCATGAATGTAGCACAAATATCACGCCATACATTTGAAACATGTCATGGAATAGGAGGGCAGAGTAGAAACGCACTACAAAAATGAATGTTGTTTTTTGTTATTATTGTTGCACTTTATTCTTGTTGTACTTTGTTATTATTGTTGCACTTTTTTCTTGTTGTTGTACTTTGTTCTCATTGTTGCACTTTGTTCTTGTTCTTGCACTTTGTTCTTGTTCTTGCACTTTGTTCTCATTGTTGCACTTTGTTCTTGTTCTTGCACTTTGTTCTCATTGTTGGACTTTGTTCTTGGTCTCGCACTTTGATATTGTTGCACTTAGTGTCTATGTTAACTTTTACTGACTGATGATTTTTGAGACATCATTGCACTGAAATAATTGTATATCACTCAGGAATATGAATGTTTTGTCTCTGTGTTAAGTTCATTAAATTGATAAAACACATTACTAAAAGCATTTATGCATCTCTAAAAATAGAGATGTTGGTAATATACATTTTGATTACTGGAATTTATTTTGTTGTTTTCATTAATTTTAGTAGCTATAATTGGCTAATGGAATGATGGGGTTAAAGAATCCTGGAAGTTCACGATTAAAATCTGGCCCTCAGGTAGTGAGGATAACATTTCTGTGGCCCTCTTTATCATCAAAGTTGCCCATCCTTGCTCTAGCTGAACATATGCTGGAGCAGTAGCAGAACCAACGTTGAAAATGTCCACATAAGAATGAATGGGCAAACCAGGGCCACCTAACCTAATGTTAGGCCTCGGGGCCGAGAGGTTTTGTAGGTCCTCCATCCCCTTGATTTATAGAGTCTCATTTAAAAAAAATTTAATATCTAGGTAATCTACATCACAAAATGCATTAGTTTCTTTCAAGACATACAAAAGTGAGTTTTCCATCTTTGAGCCAGAAAACACCATAATATTATTATTAACATATCATAACATAACAAAACAAGTAGTACATGAATACAGAAAAGACTACAACCAGGTTTATTAAAACAAATGTCAGGTTTATTAATATAAATCTTAATTATTCACTGCTGAGAATAAACAATACTCAAATGAGTCCTCAATAAACAAATAAATAATACTCAAATGAGTAAAATGATGTTGGCCAGTTGTTTAATTTTACCAGCTGTGCTAGTGCTAGCACTGGTGCTGCTAAGTGTGTCAAACACACGGCATTGCTGGAGTATAATGCCGTGTTGTGTGGCCAAATGCTTGGACATATTAGTTGTATTACCACCTTTGGCGCACAGACCCCTCTTACATGTAATACCTGTGTACATGTGACAATACGAGATGTCGTCTTTCTTTGTGAAATGCAGCCAGACTTTTAATTTTGCCGGGACGACATTTCTCTACAGCGCATTGCATGTAGCAGCTCAGCTCACCTCTGCTCTGCAGCAGCAGCTCTAGGTACTGCTGTTTTTGCCCCCTTTGTTAGATATATTTTGTGTACTTACCTTATTACCTTATTTTATTAAAGGTCCCATATTATACTGTTTTTCATCAGTTTCACACGGCTGTCAGAGGTCCAACAGCTCTGTATGCGATATGCATTGCCCCAAACCCACCCGTGGTCCTGAATTTCAGCTGTCTAAAAGTCGCTCTACAGAGCTCTATTCAGAGCAGTCTGTTTCTGTGCCTGCACCTTTAAATGCTAATGAGCTCTGTCTGTCAAGGCCTACTTGGAGGCTCTCCCTGTGTGATGTTTGTTGTTAATATGGGGTAAGGGAGACCTCTAGTGGCCAAAATGTGTCATAGTAGCGCTTAATTTTGTACTGTTGGGTTTGCCGTAGGCAGTTCGTTTTGTATGAGAAAGCAAAGCAGTAAGGTTTTTTCCTTTTCAATGTTTATGGCCAAGAAGACATTTGCCTGTAAGTAAATTTCTGTTCAGCTGCTGCATAAATATAAAATGAGAATATCTATGACGAAAACCATAGTTAAAAACCGAAATTACGTTTCATATCTTTAGTTAGCTGTGGAATTGCTAACCGTTAGCTCTGTAATGGGATTTCCCATAGACGTTAGCATTAAGCTAACACTTTATTTTCTACTACTTTCAGTGTGTTATCTCATGCGAATATCCTTGAGAAACGAATGTAACTAAGGCATATTTTGTATGTTTGGTTGCAGTTTTACAGTGCATCTTAAGTAAAAGGTCTAAAGATAATTCCGGCATCCGACTTTTCTTGGGAACCTGTTAGCTATCTGCCGAGCTTGTAGCCTCACATCAACACACACGAGCAGGGGCAGAATAGTAAAAAGGCAACTCTTCCAACGGCCAGCGATCCTCCAACCTGTGAGTAGAAGAAAATAAACCGAATAACCATGACGCAGAATAACGAAGAAGTGGATTTGGATGAACTGGAAACACGTTCGCAAGTATCAAGTTGCTCACGATCCAGCAGACTGTCAGTAGCTAGTTCTCTCGCCTTGAAAGCACGGGCTAAAGCTGAAGCCACGCGCGCTGAGCTGGCGTTTGCTAGACAAGAGGCAGAGATGTTAAAGCAGCAAGCGATAATACAAGCTAACTTACATGAACTGAGAGTAGAAAAGGCGGCTGCAGCCGCACAAGCAGAGGCTGAAATACTAGAGGCTGCTGCTAATGAATATGAACAGGCGAGCCCGCCTCAGCAAAGAAAACACATAATGTTACCTCAGAACCCTATTGAACTACGTAGTGAAAATGCAACAGTGCAAATGCCTGTTCAACAGCCAGGTCATCTGTCCCTTCAGAGTGTAACAGCCGGCACACTAAACTCACTCACAGCCTCACCTCCTGATGGAAAGCCACCTATGACCTCACATTCACCAGTGCGCCAGCCAACCATGGACAACGGTGTTCAGAGCTGTAGGAATCAAGGTGATATACCATCAAGTGAAATCAGTGAACATGAGTTTATTGAATTGGCCCCACAACACTCGTCCCAAAGACAAGCTACCTGGGCTTCACAACAGCAAACTAGCACTGCGCGGAAGACGCCATGCAGCTACAGGGAACTTCCTCATAACATGGGCTATTCCAGCAATGAATACAAGCCTCACCAGCCATACCAAACGCATTCACTCCCTATGTACAACACTAGCCCATCCAGTGCAGTGGCTTCGGCTGACTTAGGGAAGTATCTGATGCGACGCGAGTTGGTGAGTTCAGGCCTGCTGAAGTTTGATGACAGACCAGAGAACTATTGGGCCTGGAAGGCATCTTTTCTCAGTTCAACTGATGACTTAAAGCTCTCTGCCAGAGAGGAACTTGATCTACTGTGCAAGTGGCTTGGGCCATCGTCGTCTGAGCAAGCTAAAAGAATCCGAGCTGTACACATTCACAATCCACCTTCAGGCCTCAGGATGTTGTGGCAGAGACTGGAGGATGTTTATGGCTCTCCGGAGGTGATCGAGAACGCTCTTCTTAAAAAAGTTGAAGATTTCCCCAAAATCTCTGTCAAGGACAACCACAAGCTGAGAGAACTTGGAGACATTCTCATGGAGCTTGAAGCAGCCAAGACAGATGGTTACTTGCCTGGTCTCTCGTATCTCAACACCTCCCGGGGTGTCAGCCCCATAGTCCAGAAACTACCGCACAACCTACAAGAGAAGTGGATTACTGTTGGATCACATTTCAAAGAACAACACAGAGTGCCATATCCACCGTTCTCAGTCTTCGTGAACTTCATCTGTGAAGAAGCAAAGACACGCAATGACCCCAGCTTCACCAGCATAACAGGATCATGGTGTGGAGCCAAGACAGAAAAGAGTGGCATAGCCAGCAACCAGGTGAGAACATCAGTCGCTGTGAAAAAAACTGAAGTCTCAGCGGAGAGCAACGACAGTGGCGGTACCACAGCAACCCAACCTGATGATAATCCTGACAGGCAGTGCCCTCTTCATAACAAGCCTCATCCACTGAGAAAGTGCCGCGGCTTTAGAAACAAAACACTGGATGAAAGAAAAGCACATCTAAAGGAAAAACGCATCTGTTTCAAGTGTTGTGCGTCATCTACCCACGTTGCTAGAGACTGTGACAAGCCTGTACAGTGCAAAGAGTGCAACAGCGACAAACATCTCTCAGCGCTGCATCCGGGGCCTGCCCCATGGAAAGTTGATGTCCAGCAGGCTAGCACAGACCATGGCGGGGAGCAGCGACAGGAAGCTGAGGCTACCCCATCAGTGAATCCCAAATGCACAAAGGTCTGTGGCAGTGTTCACGCTTCAAAGTCATGCTCCAAAATCTGTCTTGTGCTTGTGTATCCTGCAGGACAAAGAGACAGAGCTATGAAGACATATGCAGTTCTCGATGAGCAAAGCAACAAGTCACTGGGCAGAACAGAGTTCTTTGAGCACTTCGGCATTACTGGAGAAGGATCAACGTACACTCTAAAAACATGCTCAGGGGTGTTCGAGACTGCAGGGCGACGCGCCAGCAACTTCATTGTGGAATCGCTAGATGGCAACACACAAATTCCCCTGCCTACCTTGATCGAATGCGACATGCTGCCAGACGACAGGTCCGAAATACCATCGCCAGAGGTAGCCAGACATCATCCTCACCTTCAGCACCTGGTGGAGAAAATCCCAGCTGTAGACCCAGATGCGTCTATCCTGCTCCTCCTCGGACGAGACTTGATTCAGGTGCACAAGGTACGAGAACAGTGTAATGGCCCTCAAAGCGCACCGTTTGCCCAGCGGCTCGATCTTGGATGGGTGATCATCGGAGATGTGTGCCTGGGAAGAGCTCACAGGCCAAACAGTGTCAGCGTCTTCAGAACCAGTGTGCTGGCAAGTGGGCGTCACTCCATCCTCAGCCCATGCACCAGCAGCCTAGTGGTGAAAGAGAAGATTGACAGCCGTGAGCCTCCCCACAGCTTCCCAAGTGTCTCTGCATTCAGTCACAGTGACGAGGTGGAGAGCTTAAGCAGAAATGTGTTTCAGAGAACACAGCATGATAACAAGCTTGGCATGTCTATTGAAGATGAACTATTCCTTGATCTTATGGACAGAGAGGTTTACATGGATGAAGCAAACTGCTGGGTAGCACCTCTGCCTTTCAGGCCAAACAGGCCGCGTCTGCCCAACAATATGCAACACGCCATCAACCGTCTCACATCCCTGCGCCGCATGCTGGAAAAGAAACAAGGCATGAAGGAACACTTCTTCAAATTCATGCAAGCGATGTTTGATGCAGATCAAGCAGAGCCTGCTCCTGCGTTGACACCACAACAAGAACGCTGGTACTTACCGATCTTCGGTGTCTATCACCCACAGAAAAGAGACCAGATCCGTGTGGTGTTCGACTCTAGCGCCAAGCACGAAGGCATTTCTCTTAATGACGTACTTCTGCGAGGGCCTGACATGAACAATACTTTACTCGGAGTCCTGATGCGCTTCCGCAGAGAGCCCATAGCTGTGACAGCAGATATTCAGCAGATGTTTTACTGCTTCGTCGTCCAGGAAGAACATCGCGATTTTCTGAGATTCTTGTGGTTTGAGGATAACGACCCAAACAAGCAGATCACTGAGTACCGCATGAAAGTGCATGTCTTTGGGAACTCTCCCTCCCCTGCGGTAGCCATCTATGGCCTGAGAAAAGCAGCCATGCAAGGTGAGAAAGAACACGGTGCTGAAACGAAACAGTTCGTCATGAGAAATTTCTATGTCGACGATGGGCTTTCCTCTTTTCCCACTGAAGACGAAGCCATCTCTGTCCTGCAGAGAACAAAGGAAATGTTAGCAGAGTCAAGCATTAAGCTGCACAAAATAGCATCCAACAGCCGTGCTGTGATGGACGCCTTTCCCCCTGAAGAGAGGGCCAAAAATCTAGTGAACTTGGAACTTACTGTAGACCCCTTGCCACTACAGCGTAGTCTAGGACTTACCTGGAACCTACAGTCTGACACTTTCACCTTCCGCGTATCCAGAGACCAGAAGCCATTCACTAGAAGAGGAATCTTGTCTACTGTCAATGGCCTTTATGATCCTCTGGGATACGTGTCACCTGTAACCATCCAGGGGAAGGCCTTGGTCAGAGAGCTGTCCACTGAACAAGCTGAATGGGACGATCCTCTACCAGCGCCAAAGGAAGAACAGTGGAGACTGTGGACTGACTCGCTCTGTGAGCTTGAGCAGCTTCAGATAGACAGACCCTATGTAGCCGTCTCACTACGCTTCGCGAGACACAGAGAGCTCTTTGTCTTCTCTGACGCATCCACTATGGCCATATCAGCAGTGGCCTACCTCAAAGTAACAGACATGGAGGGAAACAGTCACATTGGCTTTGTCATGGGCAAGTCAAAGTTAGCCCCACATCCTCCACACACAATTCCACGACTGGAACTTTGTGCCGCCGTCTTGGCCACTGAAATGGCAGACTTGATCACTGACGAATTGGACATAGATGTTCACAAGATCACATTCTATACAGACAGCCGAATTGTTCTGGGCTACATTCATAACACAAGCAGAAGATTTTATGTATATGTAGCCAACAGAGTTGCTCGCATCAGGAAGTCTACGAGCCCTGAACAGTGGCACTTTGTCAGCACAGAACATAATCCGGCAGATCATGGGACCCGCTCGGTGCCAGCAGCTGTGTTAAAAGACACCAACTGGCTCACAGGCCCATCTTTCTTGTCGCGAGACATCTCCTCACAGCCAGAGACGTTTGAGCTTATACACCCGGATGCAGACGTAGATATACGCCCACAGCAGGTTACAGCTTTCACCACCAATGCCTCTGAAAGTGAGTTGGGGTCTCACCGACTGGAACGCTTCTCCAGCTGGAGGACACTCAGCAGGGCTATTGCCAAGCTCATTCTCAAGGTGAGGTCCTGCATGAAAAGTCCGAACAGCGAGACAGATGCACAGACACAAGCAAAACTAGTCATACTAAGAAATGCTCAACATGATGCATTTGCAGAAGAGATTAAATGTCTTTCCAGAGGTGATGTCATCCCCAAAGCCAGTCCCTTGAGAAAGCTGAATCCTATCGTGGATGCGGATGGCCTGCTGAGAGTTGGAGGGCGCATCCCTTTGGCTGACATACCCTGGGAAGAGAAACACCCGATCATTGTCCCCAAGAAGCACCACGTAGCTACCTTATTGGTGAGGCATTACCATGACCAGGTCGCGCACCAGGGAAGGCATCTGACAGAAGGTGCCGTCCGTTCTGCTGGTCTGTGGCTGATTGGAGGCAAAAGGCTGGTGTCAAACATCATACACAAATGTGTGATTTGCAATAAGCTAAGAGGAAAAATGGAAGAACAAAAAATGTCAAACTTACCTGCTGAACGACTCAACCCAGGTCCTCCGTTCACAAATGTAGGAGTTGACGTGTTTGGCCCATGGACCATCAGCGCCAGGCGAACTCGAGGTGGCATTGCAGAGAATAAACGCTGGGCAGTTCTGTTCACCTGCTTAGTCTCAAGAGCCGTGCACATTGAAGTGCTGGAATCTATGTCATCCTCAAGCTTTGTAAACGCATTAAGAAGATTCACAGCTGTCCGTGGCCCAGTTCACTTCTTCCGTTCTGACCGGGGAACAAACTTTGTCGGTGCGTGCAAGGAGCTCAAGATAAACTCTGACGACCCCGAACTGAGAACTTATCTTCAAGATCAAGGCAGCACATGGACATTCAACCCTCCCCACTCCTCACACATGGGAGGAGTGTGGGAGCGGATGATAGGTGTAGAATATTGGATGCTCTGCTGCTCAAGACAAAAACACTCCACCTGACTCATGAGGTTCTGGTTACGCTCATGTCCGAAGTTATGGCCATCATGAACGCCAGACCTCTAGTTCCTGTCTCTTCTGATCCAGACATGCCCACTGTTCTGACACCTGCTATGCTCCTAACACAGAAGATCAGCCCAGTGTCACCACCTCCAGGAGAGCACGACCTCAAAGACCTCTACAGCAAGCAGTGGAAGCAGGTCCAGGCTCTGGCCGATGCATTCTGGAAACGCTGGCGTCAAGAATACCTGACGTCACTTCAACCAAGGCGAAAGTGGCACGTGGACAAGCCGAACCTGTCCGAAGGAGATGTTGTGCTCCTTAAAGATGCACAAGTCAAGAGGAACGAGTGGCCTGTTGGAGTGGTGGTCAATGCCATTCCCAGCGAAGACTCTAAAGTTCGCAAAGTGGACATTAAAGTGGTCAGGCAGGGTACTCAGAAGGTTTATTCTAGACCTGTCTCAGAGGTTATTTTACTTGTAAAAGGGGAATAGTGTTATAAAACATTATAACAGGCGGGGAGTGTGATGTTTGTTGTTAATATGGGGTAAGGGAGACCTCTAGTGGCCAAAATGTGTCATAGTAGCGCTTAATTTTGTACTGTTGGGTTTGCCGTAGGCAGTTCGTTTTGTATGAGAAAGCAAAGCAGTAAGGTTTTTTCCTTTTCAATGTTTATGGCCAAGAAGACATTTGCCTGTAAGTAAATTTCTGTTCAGCTGCTGCATAAATATAAAATGAGAATATCTATGACGAAAACCATAGTTAAAAACCGAAATTACGTTTCATATCTTTAGTTAGCTGTGGAATTGCTAACCGTTAGCTCTGTAATGGGATTTCCCATAGACGTTAGCATTAAGCTAACACTTTATTTTCTACTACTTTCAGTGTGTTATCTCATGCGAATATCCTTGAGAAACGAATGTAACTAAGGCATATTTTGTATGTTTGGTTGCAGTTTTACAGTGCATCTTAAGTAAAAGGTCTAAAGATAATTCCGGCATCCGACTTTTCTTGGGAACCTGTTAGCTATCTGCCGAGCTTGTAGCCTCACATCAACACACACGAGCAGGGGCAGAATACCCTGCTAAGTCACTCTCAGGGAGAGGATGCCCCTTGCATTAGCAGTAGCATGTGCTAATGTTTACAGTGGATGTATATATTTATTGCTATGGCTCGCGGAGATTTTTTCATTCAACCACGCCTGTTTGACCCAGAAGGAGAGGCTCCTGAAGAAGTACAGACTCTGCAGCAGGACGTTTCAGAATGGTTAGTGTGTCTGTATAATGTTAGTTTGTTCGTATGTGTTGTTACATTTACCACCATGAAGCTAATGGCTAACAGCTAGCGAAAGCTGTGTTTGTCTCCAACACAGTCTCCAAACTCTTGGACACTGTTCACATCATCTCGTTTCCAGACTTTTTACTCCATCATAATATCATTAACATTAAACTCGCTTAATACTCCATTGCATAGCGGACCGAAGTGGAGATAACTAGTTAGTCGATTTCCAGCTGACTTCACCATACTCGTAGGCAACTATAAATACTATTAAACCGTGGCGATGCTTTTCGGTGGCTCGGGTGCAGTTGCTGGGTCCAGTATGGTTGGGACTGATCCTTTTACGAGGGTCAGTGTCGAGGCAAAGCCAGCTTTGTACTGACCCTCGTTACTGAAGCAGTCCGACGTGAAGCGATAAGCACACACACACAAGCTAACACGAACCATAGCCGGCACATTGTCTTAAAATATGAAACGCAACCACTGTCTCTTCTGTTGTTCTGTAGCTGGGACAGAATATAGGCACTTACGTTGATTTTTACAACCTACAACAGAGCTATTTGTGTGTCTAACTTTGAGCGACAACATTTTGAAACACTGTTGGACACACTTCACCTCAGGGACGAACGCCCCCCTCTCAGATATCTCCTATCACCGTGCAGAGAAGGTCGGCCTATGATTATGACTCCTTTTCGTTACGCAACAAAGGAGCAGAATCTGAACAGCCTGTAGGAGTGCCTTGTTACCAGTGGGTGGGCTGCAGAGACCATGCAGGAATCACTTGTTTTCCTCATTCGGGGAGTTGGCAGGCTCAGGGAGGACCAGCTTATATATGTAGAGACCAGAGGAAACGTGTTTTTTTATGATATGGGACCTTTAAGCGTTTTCATTGAAAATTGTTGTAGTTATTCGTTTTCTTCACAGTTGAGTTATGTTTTATTTCTTTGTTTCTTTTTGTTTGTAAACCAACAGTGAATTTCTATTCTCGAGTCCTTTCAATGCCAGTACAGAGGGACTGGTCATAGGCTTACAGGTGGTGGCTCACTAGGTGGAGGATTTCCTCACTCTTTTATATATATATGTGTGTGTATATGTATATATATATATATATATATATATATATATATATATACACACACACACGCACACACACACACACACACACACACGCACACACACATTAGAGATATTTACAATGGTAAGATGATATTTGAAAAACTATTTTACCATTCCATCAACCTGTTGGTGACACTAGATGAAAAGGATACATTTTCTTGGGGGCACAAATGCAAGAAAAAGTTCCCTATCTATCAGTCAAATGTTGAGCTATTTCTCCATGGGCAATCAGAACATTTCCTGGTAATCTATACAGAGTCAGAGTCAGACCAGTCTATACCAAGAACCATGGCTAAGAACAACGGCTGTTTCAGAAAAGACAGTATACTGTCAAACTCTTTTCCTTTTTCTCAACACAAATACAACTCTAAAGAAAATTGCTGAATCCTTAGATTCAGGCTTTGGGTCCATAAAACCCAATAAAAATATGTAAAGGTCAGGTGTCTGACCTGTGAGCTTCAGAGCTTTTGATTTTGTTGATCCAAGCACAGGTTGTAATATTACAGCTGTAGGATCACAGAGCATTCCTTCATGTTTCTCAAGACAAGCAATTTTACACACACACACACACACACACACACACACACACACACACACACACACACACACCGAATAGAGATACTGAATACCCTTGGCTGACCTCTCTAGAATAGACATACACTATACCTGTTTGCTGCAGTCATGCTTTACCTGTCAGGGACCTTCTTCTTTAACCCTGTCATTTTTTTTTGACCATTCAGATGTTGTAGGATGCCACTGATGCAGAAAGAGTTTTTTTTTTTTTTAAATGTGTATGTATGGGCTGCACAGTGGCCCAGTGGCTAGCACTGCTGCCTCACAGCTAGAAGTTCGCCGGTTCGCGTCCCGGTTGGGACGCCTGGGATCTTTCTGTGTGGAGTTTGTATGTTCTCCCTGTGCAAGCGTGGGTTTTCACCGGGTACTCCGGCTTCCTCCCACAGTCCAAAAACATACTGAGGTTAATTGATCATTCTAAATTGTCCGTAGGTGTGAATGAGAGTGTGGTTGTTCGTCTCTATGTGTAGCCCTGCGATAGACTGGCGACCTGTCCAGGGTGTCCCCTGCCTTCGCCCTAAGTCAGCTGGGATAGGCTCCAGCCCCCCCGCGACCCTGCAGAGGATTAAGCGGCGTACATATAATGTGTACAGATGATGGATGGATGTGTATGTATATTTTTAGAGAAATATTGTAATATTTAGTTGGGAGCAGAATGTTCTCTGAACAACAATTCAGAACAACTGAGGGTTCATTTGCAGGGTTGATTGCTTACTTTGCCCCATAAAGGTATACATTAATAATAATAAATTAGTCACATCTATTAGTCATGTCTATTCTTGAAAATTTTTTTTTATAAAGAAATGTATGTAAAAAACAATTAAACTGCTTTTTCTAGTGACTTCTTCAGTCCTTTTTTACTTTTCATGGCTGACTTTTATTCATAGTGAAAGTTCCAAAAACAGTTCTTGTCTTCTATAAAACAAGGGCAAACATCACACTTGCAGCACTGCATGTTAGTGTATCCTTTAATGCAGTGTCTGCAGCGTCCCCTGTCTGTCTTCACTGGGAAATGCGCATCTAGGTCCTTGCGTACAGCCAATGGGAGGTGTGCACATCTCTTGGTTGGTCTCTTCTGAGCATTCAGAGAGCTTCCTGATGTCACTGTTGCTGGGCCCCCTTGAAGATGGAGGTCCTCTCTTTGGAGTTTGGAGTGTTGTGTTCGCCAGGATGAGAGAAGGTGCTAGCCGTGCCTGAAACTGTGTCCTGTTCATTGTCTCTTTGCTAGACATCTTGAGAAAGCACGATGGTGTACTGGAGGATGTACATGTACCAGCGACATGATTTGATCGGGGACCTCTATTTTGCTGTAAATGAGTCCAATAAATCCACACCTCCCATGTAGTTGTTGTAGGCACTAACAATGTAAGGCCTCTCAACTTCAGTGTAAGTTCTGGTAGCTTTGTCCCCGCGTTGAATCTTCTGCACAGGTTCAGGTCCAGCAAAGGATTACACAAGTGTGATGGCTCTTGCTGTCATACCATTTGACAGCACAGATGCTGTGATTCCCCTCCACTCTGACGTCATCGCTTCCTCTCCTCTTTTTCTTCAAGCTCTTCTCATCTTCAAGATCACAGTTGGGCAGGCACACCTGCCTTGTTGTTCCCAAGTAATGAATTCCCCAATGTTTTCCAGGCAGACAATACTGTCTGCTTATTGTAAGTCACTTTAGACCAAAGCATCTGCTAAATGCCCTAAATGTAAAAAGACATGCTAAAAGAAATGTGCATCTCAGTCACCAGCCATATAGTCACACAATACTGCCTTGACTTGACAGCACTGCTTGTTATGCTCTCTAATTATCATACTAAAAGGAAAACATGCATACCCCCACTTACATCCACACCAAATATTCAGGAACACTTTCACCTTTCCCAGAACTGAATTGTCTGTTGATATCCTCTTTGTGGACAAAGTCATTGAATTTACAAAATTAAATTTATTACAATTTTTGAAAATTGAGTACATTTTTAATAGATTAAACTTTTAAATCAGTCAAATTTGACCAGAACACAACACAAGGGTACTACGTATACTGTCCATGTATAAAGAAAATACTCTGTTTCAGGCAGTGGTGTAGTGGAGGGAATACAACCTGTTTGTGCCCACTGCAACAAGCCTGCTATTTTGACTGCCACACTCACCCAGTGTTGTAGAACTGCAACAAATATATAACAAGCTCTCAATGACATTTGATGAATCTATTCCACAGTAACTACATATGTACATCTAGACATTGTAATGACAACAAAAAAAATGTCAAAGACATTTTACTTACCATATTTTCTGGACTACACGCCGCTGCTTTTTTCACACGCTTTGAACCCTGCAGCTTAAACAGCGATGCGGCTAATCTATAGATTTTTATGGGCTAACAGCCTCCAGGGGGCGCTCTAGCAGGAAGCACAAGGGCGAAACAGACAGGCGGGAGAGATAATGCGCTGAGGAAGACGCTAGGTTTGATTGAAACACATTGATTGTGTTTTGAACAGTTATTTTGCGCGTCATGCACACACCATCATCATGGAAAACATTGCTCGTTTTGGACAGCATGAGGGCCCATATAACAGATTCTGTGAAAACAGTGATCAAGAGGACAAACTCAACTCCAGCTGTGATTCCTGGGGGCACAACGAAGCATTTGCAGCCACTCGACATCAGTGTGAATCGTGCATTCAAAGTGGCACTCCGGGTTGAGTGGGAGGCTTTGATGACCAGTGGCAAGAAATCATTCACCAAAACTGGCCACATGCGAAGAGCAACTTTTGCTTAAGTCTACCAGTAGATCCTGACAGCGTGGAGCAGTGTGAAAAAATCCATGATCACCAACAGGTTTCGAAAGGCTGGACTGCTGCTTGATGAAGAGAATTGAATCTGATGAATTTAGTCCAATGAAACAAAGAGATGTTGTTCGAAGGAAACCTTGAGAGGTTGTGTGAGTTCATGGCCATTAGGTGGGACTTATAAACACATTTACGATCCAATAGCATTGTGAGACTGAGCAATAGGACCCAATGACTATGTAAATGTGGTAAAAAACAAAACAAAAACAAAAACAAAAAACAAGATAAAATATAACAGATTGTTTTTTAGGATGGCTAAAGGTAACATTGTAATTTTACAACAAGGGGTCTTACAGGGTTAAATCCTTGAACTGTCCCATTTGGAAAGGATAAGCAACTTGTTTTTAATTTACTGATGCTCCACTAGGACTGCAGCACCCAGTGGACTGTCAGTGTGTGGAATGTAGGCCATTAAAACTTGGTTTCAGCAGGCTAAAGGGTTTCAAGGTCACGTTCATTATCCATGTTTCAATAAATGTGGAGCTCCACTGAGGTTCATGTGGCATTATGTGACATCACTGAATACATACATATGTACACGCAGACATGACCTGATATGACAAGTCATCTTAGGGCACTGATTTCAATAACTTGATGAGGGTCAAGGACAGTTCCTGTCTTGGCCTTAAATACTAGTTTTGTCCCTATGGCAGCAGATGTTTTATGGTCTTATTCAAAACACCCAGCTGTGTTACCACAACAACATTGCTCTTGTCACCACTTGGGATGTGGTATGCAAAGCAACATCCAAGAAATTTTCCTCTGCCAAAAGAGGTTACATTCTTGCCCATATCCATTGGCTTGGTGGGTGTGTTAGCAGTATAACACAAAATGGATATCCATAAAACTTGTAAGGAGGATGGGTCTTGGCACAGAATAGATCTCATTAACTGTTGGTGCAGATCCCGAAAAAGCAAGGGATCCAGGATTTTTTTCTCACATCTTTTGGCAAACCAAAGATGTTCTCATTCATGAATTATAACTGACCAATAAAGAGATGAATAAAGAATAAGCTAAAATGTCTTATCCCTTGCCACTGTAACTTGTAAACACATTTATAAAGTCTGTATTATTAGAAAATGGTATCCATCTAAGTTAATCCTCTGCAGCATCATACCCTTCCTGTTTGCTGTGTCATGAAAGCAGAAAAGACAAAGTGTCCTGGGATCCCCCTGGAATGGAGTGTTTACAATCATCAAGTCCTCTGCAGCTGTCCTGCTTTCCTCTGCCAGCAGTCAGTGTGGCAGTGACAGCGGTTGTAGTGGTTTTTGAATTAACACTATGGCTTGGGGCACATAGTGAACTTATTACCCCCCCAACCCCTAAAACACACACACACACACACACACACACACACACACACACACACACACACACACACACACACACGCGCACACACACGCACACACACACACACACACACACACACACACACACACACACACACACACTCCTGTCTTTTGATAAGACTTTTACCCTTGTCAACAAGCACACAATTTAATTAGTGTTGATTGTTGCTGGCATGTTCAATACTTATTAATTAGAGTGGGGAGGGGTCCCAGTCTTGATTTCACACCCAAAGCTGTGACGCACTTTTTTGTCTCACATTCTAGAATAACAGAGATTCTGTAAAAAACAACAACAACAACAACAACAAAAAACAACAACTAAATATCTTTTTAACAAAGAACATATTAATAACAGCAAACTTTCGACAGGAAGTATGCTTCTAGTCATTTATTTTCAATCAGTGAAAACATAATAGCAATTCACTGACCAGCTCTAGAATGGTATAAAATGGAATATAGAATGGTACTTCAAGATCTTTCATTATTGTGTACATGTGCCCATGTAAAATGCTTTCTTTCATGAATCTGTGAAAGGCTGTTGATTTGATCTTAATGGCCAATCAAATTACAGCCCTCTCTTTAGTGCTGTGGCAATATGTTGATTGGCTGGAATTTAATATGCTCCCCCTTTGTTCCCCATTCACTGTGATAGGACTGCGTACAATGTATTGGATTAAAATTGTGGACTGCACTTTTAAGTCAGCATGTTACATTGGTCCATCTAGAACAGACAAAAATTTGAATATTCTAATTAGCATAAAATGTGTCAGTAATGTTTTTTATCTGATGGGGGCCAGTTTAACAACAGGAAATACAGTATCAGGGTCATTTACAGCAGCTTTGACCAGGACTCTGATGACAAAGACACAGTTGGTTCAGATTGGGACAGAAGAGGGTTAAAGGAGATGAGCAACAGCGAGGTTGTGCATCAGTCAGCATCTACCTCCAGAGGCCTGAGCCTCCATGTGAAACACTTCTTTTTCTCCACAACATTTTAATTTCATTTTTGTTTTTAACACCTTGAAATACAGCCTTTACATTTGCATATTTTCATTCAACTTCCATACAACTGTAAGATTACTGCATTTGAACAGACAGACAAAAAAATTAAACAAAACACTCAGGACAGGGGTGCTCCTCCTGTTAAAGAAAGTGGCAATCTATTCAAAATGCACTATTATTTATAATCAGTGTAAATTAAAACACATATGTAGAAGAACAATATAATTTCTACAATATTGGAATCTGCACTGTGCATGAAGATTAATCATCCACTTCCGTCTATTAAATCCAAGTCCTGTAATGTAGTAGATGAAAAGACTCCATATGTCCTCAAGTACATGCTGTTTAGCCTTTAATATGTAAGTGTATCCTCTCTACTGGAGAGCTTGATAATATATGTCTGACCCATTGAGTAGTATTTGGTCTATGAAACTTTGTCCACAACACTGCAACACATTTCTTGGCATAAAGCAAGCTGAGGTCTATACATTCCAACTTCCAACTGCATTGCCAAATGCAGTGAAACAAAGTTCCTCTGGATTCCATTCATTTTGTACGTACATCTGGTACATTTTCATTATATCTATTTAATTTGATTAGTGTCACATATGCCCACATTAACCATTTATATTGTATAACGTTAAGATATGTATTAGTAAACATAGTGGGAGCATTAGCACAGGCTGCTTTCTGATCCCCATCCGAAACGATTGCAAGATTTCCTTCCATGCATTCAACTTATACTGTGAATTTTCTGATGAATAGAATGTCAGCAACTAAAACTCTGACATTATACCCTTTCTCAAACAGTCCTTTATCATCAATTTCTCCATGGATGAATGTGGGGGTATATTAAGTATATTATTTTGCTTTGATTTATCAAAGCTTCTAAGCTGGAGGTACTTGAAAAAATGTTTCCTGTTGAGGCCAAACTTAAACCTCAACTCCTCCAAAGACATAATATCAGAGACTGTCTTGGATCATTTTAAGTCCCTTAGAATCCCACAGTTTAAACATTGTATCTGTTCTTCCTGGTATAAAAGACAATTACCCCATACTGGACTATATTGAGATAATAAATGTGGTTCTTTTGAATATTTTGTACATCATACCATATCTTCAACATATGCTTTACTATTGAGTTTGCTTCCTTAATCTTTTTACTGTGTCTGAGTATATGTATGAGGGAAGAGGTAATGTTAGACCATGAGATTCCATTTCATTCCATTGTGGAGGCTCATTTGTTGAAATGTAGAAGATAGCAGACCTCAGCTATGCAGCCCAGTAAATGCCACATTAAGTTTGGACACTTTAAGCTCCCCCTGTCATATGGTATATGCAACAAAGACAAAGTCTTGTCCTCCTATTCTTCCATATTAATCTCACAAACATGTTCCTAGTCTTCTTGAGGGGGTCTCAGGAATATTTTGAAATAAATAAGAGTGGTGTCGGTAGTATATTCATTTAAAAAATATTAATTCCCCCAATTATAGATAGTATAGTAGTGACACCCATCTATCGATTGGCCCATCGATTTCCATCATCAAAGGTTCATAATTAGCTTCAACAATGTTTTCCAACCTTGGCAAAATATTTACTCCCAGACATTAACTTGAATTACCTCTGGAATTGGATTATTTCTTTCATTTTAGTTGAGTACAGTAGAAGATTCTGTGTTGATCACCTTATATCCTGAAATATCAGCAAATGTTTTCATTAGCTGTAACACAGATGGTATTTGACATTAATAATGAAAAGTTCTGTCGGCCTCGCTGCTATACGCCAAACCTTTCTAAAACATTCAAAAAGACAAGGCCAACCCCATAAAAGGCTTTTTTGGCATCTAATAAGAGTGCTGCATCTGACATGTCTTTGTTAGTGTGAATAATATTCAATACCCTTTTTCTATTGTAAAAAAAAAAAGAAACAGCCTTCCTGTTACAAATACGTTTTGATCTCTATTAATAGTATTTGGCAATAGGTTTTGTAACCATATTGCCAACCAAAAATGTATTATCTTGATAATAAATGTATTGGTCTCATGTTTTCAGACTTGTTAGAAGATTTACCTGGTTTTGGCAGTAAAATAATCAAAGCACTGAATACATAGAGGGTAAAAAAACTGCCTTTCTGAAATGCCTCCAGAAACATTTCCAAAAGTGGTATTAGCAACTTATTTCAGTTTTTTGATGTAGATCGATTGGGAGACCATCTCGTCCTGCCCTTTTTCCTGACTTCATGTTATCAATGGCATGTCCTATTTCCTCTTTGTTGATTTCCATCTCCAAATCTTCTTTATCTTCATTAAGTAAATTAGGTATAGATATGTAGGAGAAACAGTACTTAATAATACATGTAATTAATCACTGGTGATTAATGACACTATCTTATTCTCTGAAGCAGTGATTTCTTTACAGAGATCGGTTCTTCACATTAGAATTGACTTGCACAGACAAACGACAATAGTAGAACATGGTTTTGTTCTCTGTAAAACTTTTGGCGGCGAGACTGACTGAAGTGAATTAACGTTATGCATTGAGAATGAGGGGGAGATACTGATGAATGTTTGGGAGTTTACTGACAGAAGCGCCAGAGGTCTTTGAGAGCACCAGCTGGTGAATACAAAGAGACTTCGCTGGTAGTTTTCTTTCTTTTCTTTTTTTGACAAGAAGCTAATTAGCACGGCTAGTAGCACGACTGTGCCATTCGGTGTGAAGCCCACAGCAACTTTGTGATGTGCGGACCGATACTTTTGATACCAATTTTACTCAGCAGTCATGTTTTTGTAGTTCAATGAAAGAATCGATTGTTCATTACATGTTCCACTCGCAAATAAATCGGTTGAAATGTCATGTATTAATTGCTTTATTTAGCATAGACAAAACAAAATGTTCATTTACGTTTGATCATGATACAGTTTATTTCTTATTAAGTGTTATTAAGATATTTTTCTATCTATCAAGAGGAAGCAAATCAGAACAGAAAATCATTCTCATCATTCAGGCAAGTAGAAAATAATGTATGCATGATATAATATTATTTTGTTATTGTCCCTTATTCATCCATCATAATGTAATATTAAAATTGTGGCTGAATATTTTAGACCATTGTTTTAATACCACAAATTGTGGCTCTTCACTTTCAGGGTGCCCTTTGGAGGAGCCAGTGGACTTTGTGGACAGTTGGAGTTGAGGTCTAGGGAGGAGTAGAGATCCATCAGGGAGAAAGAGTAGGCCTCTTGTGATATGAGATGGTCATGCAAGAGATGCAATTTTAGGTCATCAAAATATTTAGAGCTCATAAAACATTATAGGTTGAAGCATCCACGCACTGGTCAAGGCCGGTCACTGCCCTGCTTGTTCTCAGCTTGTCCTTGTTTATTTAAAAGTTGGGGGGCATTTCATGCACATTTGTCTAGAAATCATACACAGACGCAAGAGGCAGGGCAGATAGTTTCATTTTTGTGTCTTGTATGTAATTCATGTAGTTTCAACACAAACAAGCAATATTTTGAACACTTCGGGACACATCTGAAAAAGCACGATACTGTTAATTGTGTTTTTAAAGAGTGTGACTACAGTACGAATATATATTCAACTTTTGCTTCACATAAAAGTAGGAAGCACAATCCTCACTGCATTGAAGATTTTAAAAATACTGTATTCCAGACACATTCAAGTCAGGCAAGTGAGGTAACAGAGGATAGTAGTTTGATTGAAAGTGAAGTTACTTCTGATGAAACATTTGTCCAAGACGGTGAAGACTTAGTCCAGGTTATTGTTGATGAGCTTGGTTCCTTGTTGCTTAAATTAGACTGTATATTCAATGTGCCTAGAAGATGTATAGATGAGATTGTAGAGGAGCTTAACTTTATTACTTCTTCAGCATCTGCACCCGTTATTAAAAATACTGTCCATAGCACATAACAAAACCATAACTGCACTGTTGAAGAAGTGGTGATCACAGATTTAGTAAAAAGACTTTGCCACTTAAATCCTCTTGGTGTAGCTTTTAGTGAAGAAGGCCCTCTTGGCATGGTATACAAGAGAAATAGTTATTTAAAAGAACATTTCTCTATTGTTGAACCTGTTGAGTATATACTAGATGCGAACGAAGCAAAGACCTTTCAATATATACCTATTTTGCAACCCTTGTCACAAGTTCTGAAAAATAGTGCCATCCAGGAGAAGGTTTTGAAAAGTGTAAGACAATGTGGTTCTTCATGTCAGTATACTAGTTTTCATGATGGTACCCACTTCAAGGAAAACAAATTTCTTTGTGGAGAAGAGTTAAGGCTTTCACTTCTACTTTACTATGATGACTTCAAAATATGCAATCCATTAGGAAACTCTCATAAGAAGCACAAGGTAACAGGTGTTTACTGGGTGTTTGCTGATATTCCATCTGTACTGAGGTCTACATTATCATCTATTTACTTATCTGTTTTGTGCAAGGCAGATGACATTAAGAAATTTGGTTATCCCCAAGTACTAGATCCATTGTTAAGTGACTTGAAAAGACTTGAGGAAGATGGTCTTTTTGTCCCCTGTTTAGGAAAAATAATAAAGGGTACTGTATTTTCTGTAATTGCAGATAACCTTGGTGCCCACCGAATTGGGGGCTATATTGAAAGTTTCAGTGGGTCACACATTTGAAGATTTTGTGTAGGAGAGAGATCCCAGTTTCAGGAATTTGAGGTCAGGACAGGAACATTCCCAGGTAGAACTAAAGAGCATCACAAGTTGGACATTGAAGCAGCATTCGCTAGTAACACTCATAGTCGTGGAGTTAAAAGACAATGTACAATTACTGAAAGATTAAATCATTTTCATGTGACAAGAGGTTGCCCACCTGATGATTTACTTGAGAGTATTGTACCTTTAGAAGTGGCATTGTGTTTAGATATTTTGATGGAGAAAAAATATTTCTCTCTTGAAGAGCTCAATAGAATAATCAAACAGTTTCCATACAAGTGGAAAGACCAGACAAATTGTCCCCAAGCTATACCACCAACCTTTGCCTCTCGTAAAACCATTGGTGGTAATGCAACTGAAAATTGGTGCTTATTGAGGCTACTTCCACTTATGATTGGCTCCAAAGTACAGGAAGAAGAACAAGTATGGCAGTTGATGATGACACTCAAAGATCTTGTTGAGCTGGTTATGTCACTTACTCACACAGATGAAAGAATTGGTTTCCTCGTTAGCCTGATTTCTGAGCACAGACATAGATTTACCAGTGTTCTTCCACAAGCAAACCTGATCCCAAAACACCATTTTGTAGAGCACTATCCCCAGATCAATAAATCATTTGGCCCACTAGTGTCCATATGGACAATGAGGTTTAAAGGAAAGCACCGCTAACCCTAACCCTTTAAGAAGATTGTAAGACAGACTAGTTGCTTTCGTAACATGTTAAAGTTTATGGCAAACAAACACCAGTCCATGATCATAATTTGACCAACCAGGCAGAATTTCAGGGCACTAGTTACAGTGTTGGCATGATGTTGGTATATGGCTCCACTGCAGGGTTGCCTGACTATGCTGAAATACTACAAATCATCGTTGTTCATGACACCTTAGTGTTTGTAGTGAAACTGCAAAGTGCATGGTACTCTGAACATTTTAGATGTTTCAAGTTGGAGTTCACAAGAGTTGTCAAAGTAATTGAGCAGTCACAACTTACTGACACATACCAATTGGCTACCTATGCAGTGGAAGGCGATCGCATGGTTTCTTTGAGACACTACATGTGCTTGTCACACTAGGTAAAGTAGCCTAAGTCCTTCCTACATGTTTTTCGACTTATTCCTTCAGTTGACTGTTAGAGCTTCACTGTGCAGAAGCAGATGCCATTTTAAGATTTTTAACAACATACTGGAATTTTTGTAGGAAAAAAAACATCAGACACAAATTAATATTATTTTCTGTTTTTGTTGATGTTGCCCAAAAGTGATAATTCTACTTTAAGTTTATTATTGATGTCATAGTGCACACCAGCACCTCTCTTTCTTTACAGCCTCAATAATCAACATAAAATAGAATTATTACCTTTCGGATGATGTTTCATTAAATCAAAAATCATAACAAAAAAAATCATACAAAAATCATACTTTGTCTGATTTGTGTAGGACATGTATTAATCAGGAAGTGAAAATATATTTGTCTTTTAGTATTTTGTTTATTATTTTTTGTTTTATCACACCATGTCTTCTTTTTGTCTCTCTTGCAGTTCTGCTTGCCCAAGACTGTGATCATGTCTCCCCCAACTCAACTGCGTGTTGTTACTGAAGAGACACAAATTTACAAGTTAACCCTACCAGATGGAATCCCTAGCACTGTAGACGAACTTTTGGCAGCTGCGCAGAATCATTTAAACTTGAAGGGAGTTGTACTGTAATGCACATGGACAAAGATTTCGATCTTTGAAACAAACTAGTTCAAACAGAACCATCTGTTACTTTGACACTGACTCCTATCAGTGAGCCTTCAGCTTCCTCCACTCCAGCGCCACTGGATCAGTCTCCTCAAGATGAGAGTTCCTCAGCTAGCTCATCTGACACCATTATTTTACAACCTTCAGTGGGGTATCGATCAGAGTCTTGGCCAACCAATTTTGTGATACCCATGCTTATGAACGTGATGGCTCACTCCTTCAGGATCCAAGTATCTACTCTGACATACTACAGAAACTTGCAGAAGCAGTCTACCACTACCAGGCCTATCCCAGTGCTCTTCAACAACTGGACGTTGTAGAAGCTCTACTAAACAAGCACCCATGCTTGAGGGAGCCTGGAACCTCATATTCAGGCACATACGGGTGGCAGAATCATCTCAAAATGAAGATGGCCATTTACCGAAGTAAACTGAAAAGGCGCAATGTCCCTTGTCCTGAGCTTCACATCAACCCTTGAAAAGGAAGGCCCCTGGCGAGAGACATCCTGCAAAAAATTGCAAGAAACCGAAGAGAGCCGAGGTGAACTTCCTTCCTTCACATCCAAGTGGAGAAACCAATGATAGTCAGGAGAGGGACAGACAGGAGCTCCTTAACGAGGTTAAGAAGAAGAAGAACGCTAAATTAATTAAAGAAAAAATGGCCAACACATTTTCCTATCGAACACTCAAGGTTGTGAGTGATGGCCTGCTTTGTTTTGTGAAGCTGAGGTAGGTGACTCTATAATGCCTTAAACATTTCACTCACTTTATTGAGCTGTAACAATAATTAATGAATTATTTTTTTAATGAACTAATTAATTTTCTTTTCGAACATGTAAATTTATATAAAACATTGATGTACTTGTGAATCCTTTGTCCGTTGAGATCAACGAGGAATTCAGGAGAATAACTACCATTCCCCTGGAGCGAACCTTCATGCACAAACTTGACAAATACACACCAAAATGCTGATGAAAGCCAAGGGAGGTGCTGTGGGGATCAAGATGAGGCCGCTCCTGGACAGACTGAGTCAGGTGTGCTTGTTTTGATCATTCATATGTTTTACAGGAAGATGGGCCTACTTTTTTCCTCATTCACACACACACACACACATATACAGCACAAGCTTCACACTTGGTAGATTCAATGCCCTTACACACTCCATGCAATTAAAACACAAGAGCAAACATATGCACTTGTGTTTTCACTTGACAGTTCATTGTGTATGTATAATGGTTATGTTCATGTTCTTAATCTGTTCACAGAAACAGAGCATTGAGAAGAGGCGTGAAACCGTTATCCGCAGCCTTATACTGTACTGTAAGGAAGAGGAACTTTTTGAAGACTGCTTGATATAGCATGATTTTAATCATTTAAAAATAATGTTTAATGACATGGGTTAATTTAATGTTAAATTTAAGAGCACTGTAAAACCTGACAAGTTAGATCAACTTAAACTGTTTGAGGAAACCGATTGCCTTGAACTATTTAAGCTTACTAACTCAAATAAATTAAGTACCAGCAATTATTTTATGTAAGTAAAGATAACTTGTATATCTAGAGTTCTTCTGACATGGTAATCGACTTGCAGGGCTTCCCAACAACAAGGAGGCTTCTCCGGTGGTGAGGTTTGTTTATCTTTTCCGATAAATCCGGCAACGATATCAAATGTTTGATGCCTCAAAATATGTGCTGGGACCCTGTTTCTAATGTTGCTAAAGTTTGGTGCTGTTGTGAGCATTATTTGTGGCTTTTTGATGGAGATTTATACTTGGACCCATTTACTGCAGTGTATTGTTGTTGTACGGTCATTTCTTAGGATGCTAAAACTACGTAAGCCAGTGGTCCACAAACTTTCTCTCTTGGGGGGGCGGTCGTCCTACTCGCTGTCAAGGTGTGTTAGACCATGGATTAAACTTACACTGGAATATCCCTTGAACACTGTCAGGCGTGTTTGTTTGTTTGAGAGGTGAAAGTAGACAGACTAGTAGAGAAGACAGACTACGACGTACTGTTAACTATTTAATAAGAAGAATTGTATTGTATTGACATGTTTCAGAAACAGGCTGCCTCATCACAAAAAGCCAATTACCTATTTTGTAAAGTTTGGATACATTATTTTATACTTGTTTAATGTTGATTTTGCAGTGTTTTGTTAAGGTTTTGGATTTGGACTATTTCAATATATAATAAATCTATTTAAATATAAATCTTGGTGAAATTATTTCAGTTTATCAGTGTTTTTTCAACATTTTGAACACATTTTAAAAATACCGCGGTATACCGATAACTGTGATAATTTTGGTCACTATTGCCGGGATGTAAAATTTTCATGCCGTTACATCCCTAGTTCAGACCACTTTCTCTTGTGCACCTTTACCTGTGCCCAGTCTCCCACACTTACAGCAGGAGTCTTTGGTTGAGTTGTCTCTGGCTCTCCCTCCGCACTCTACACCTGTTTACACAAAAATCGAGTCATGTTAGTCAGAGCAGTCATATAGTCGTCACAGTCAATTTGCCACAGATCCAGAGCGGGGAGGTGTCCCCCTCTCTAAGTGGGCCTGGCATAGGACGGCCTGTCAACAACTCATGAGGAGTCAAGTGTGTTTTGCTGTGAGGAGAGTTTCTTATTGACATTAACACCAAAGGCAGGGCATCTACCCATGTGAGTTTAGTACCTGCTCAAATTTTGGCAATTTTTCATTTTAATGTTTGGTTTGCTCTCTCAACTATCCCCTGTGACGCAGGATGATAGACACTTCTGAACCTGTGTGTGATCCCTAACGCTGCCTCTACTTCAGCTAAGCATTTGCTGTTGAAATGAGATCTGTTGTCTGAACTGATGGAGCGTGGAACTCCATATCGGGGAATGAGTTCATTTTTCAGCCATTTGACAACCGTTTTGGCGTCTTCTTTTCGGCAGGGAATCGCTTCGACCCATCTGGTGTATCTGTCAATCATCACCAGAAGGTATCTGAAACCCTTCACTCTGTTGTCTGCCCCCATGTCAGTGTAGTCGATGGTGATGTCTTTGAATGGGGCATCTGGAACAGGGAATTTGCCCATCGGGCATTTGTAGACCGGTTTGGGGTTGTGGCCGTTGCACACATTGCACTCAGCCATATAGTTGTCAACCATGTCAGTCATGAATGGATGCCACCATAAAATGTCTATGTTTTTCGACGTGGTCTTTTTGCTGTCATGTGCTGGCCCATGAGCTTGCTTCAGGAGCAGCTGGCACAATTTCAAAGAAGTGATGATTCTTCCATCATGAGATCTCCAGAGTCCCTCCTTTTGAGTGGCTCCTTTCTTGATCCACTCGTTTTTCTCAGATTCCAGCTTCCTCTTGCATGTTCTTGATGTCATTCTCTGTCAGTTCCGGTAAATATGTGGCTATGACAGCCATCATTTGTCCATTGAAGCACAGGTTTGATCAGCTCTTCCAGCTGCTCTCTATGTTTCACAGGTGTGCTGGCAGTAGTCAGAAAGCTTCTTCCCGCTCATTGTGGACCATCCACATGCACAGCTCCATGAGCATAGGTGGAGTCAGCGTAGAGGTTTACTCTGAGCCCTTCTCTCTGTTGTAGTGCTTTCATCAATCCAATTACCTCAGCCAATTGTGCCGAGGCTGGTTGTGGAGTAGCCAATAGACTAGCACTTATGTTGCGGCGTCACAGCAGCTTTATGTTTGAATCCAACCCTTGGCCCTTTGCTGCATGTCACCCCCTTGGTTTAAAAAAAAAAAAAAAAAAGTGATTAATTTTTGACAGCCATTTTTTACTAAAAGGTTCTATGGATCCGGTGGGTTATCTGTTTGCTGCATGTATCTGGTGGTATTCCTCTGGTTTTTAAGAATACAAATTATCTCACCGATAATGTAAAACCTATATTTCAAACACGGTTCACCTGGCATTAAAGGGTTTCATAGTAGTTTACTTATTTGCCTGTTTTATTGTTTTTGTGTTGCTTCCACTTGTATATTAACATCTGGTAGGGGTTACACATGTATTAGTTTAGTTATTCTTAAATTCTTTCTCACACATTCCAAATAAATACTTCTTCCTCAGGATGAGTTTGAGGTGTCCCAGGAGGAAGCTGTGATGGCAGTGGTCGCTGAAGATGAGGTGCTGACAGGAGTTCCTTTCGACCCGCAGCACGTGTCCATCATCCTGGAAGGCCAGGTTGTGATGTCTACAAGATCATGGACTGACTCACTTGTTGGTTTGTTTGGTTTGGTTTATGCTCTGCATCTGAGCTATCCTGAGTGGCTTCTTTGAGTTCATCCAGGTTGTCCTCCTAAATCTTGATGAAGGGAGAAAGCAGCCCAAACCAAAGTTGCAGGCACTGAGAAATGAGCTGGAGTAAATGATCAAGATCTTTTTTGTGTTTTATTGTTCTTGATAATTAGTTCCTTAAAAAGAAAAAAATCCCACACACTACTCTTGCTAAGTATCACCAATTTATTAGAGAAAAATCACAACCTTTCGGTCCAGGCTCAGAGGGACTGAAGCTTTGTGATTTTTTTTTTTTTTCTAATTAGTGATACTTGGCAAGAGTGGTGTACAGGATGTTTTAGTGTCTGCTTAAGTCCCACTGGCTGTACTATTGTTGTTGAGCCGTGTTTACATCATGTTTTGATGGACGGGACGGCCTGGAGTATAAAGCTGCTCTAGTCAAGGACTAGAGAGAACAACAACATACTCACTGCTTATCTGGATGTCATGCAAGTGTTATTCGATCTTGGTCATTCTGTGTCAATTTATGTGCAGTATGAAGCTACGAGCAATTTTGTCCTCTGCTTGTGCTTAATGGTGTTTTAATTATTGTGCGTTCTAATTCATAACTCCTTCATGCGAGGGAGGAGAGCTGGAGGCTTCAGTGTGTCGGTGTTGCCAAACAGAAGTTTCAAGGCCCTTTCAAGGGACTATGTGTTGTTAGGATTTACTCATTTATAATTTGCCTCTTTATGCCCCACCAACCACTTAGTATGTTCCCCTATGACCCCTGCCTACTAAATACTAACACTGCCATTCACCAGTAGAATCTCTCTGCTGCCCATGACTCCCCTCAACAAACACACTGTTCATGAACATACACATCGTTCATTGCTCATTACATTATGATGCCTGCCACACTGACACTGACACATACACATTGTCTTTTCCCACCTTTTCCTGTTATCTCACATTATAACGCATGAAGAGGCCTCCAAGGCCAGTGATATCACCTCCTAAACCCCTTGTGCGTATGTGACAGTGAATGCGCCATAAACAAAGGCAGATAGGGAGGACAAGCAGATGAGGCCAGGGACATTTTGTTTTCTTCAACAGGGTGATGTCTCCAGGAATCATGGTTCGTGTGCCAAGAAACTGGGATCAGTTTGTGCACCACCAATGGGAGGGCTAAAGCCTAAACCATGGTTTCTCCCCACCTTTTTTACTTGATTGTCCTATAATAGTATTTATCCTATCTATATGACTGACCAATGACAATTCAACACATGCGTACATTGTAACAGCAATATATAATGCAATGCAAGCTGAAATTCTGCATCTTTTTCTTGGCGATTGGTTGCAGCTAACAGCTTTGCTACTTAGGGCTCTGCTGCCTGCGATTTTTCAAGCAGAGGAAGGCCTTGATCAAGCTTTTTGCTTTTGCTTGATACAATTCTTGATGCAATTCTTCTTATTAAATAGTTAACAGTACATCATAGTCTGTCTTCTCTACTAGTCTGTCTACTTTCACCTCTCAAACAAACAAACACGCCTGACAAATTTGGTGACCCCAGCATGATTTGACGTGAATTGAAGAAGAAGAGGCGAACAGAGTGCATCCCTGCTGGGACCGGAGGCCGGAGGTCGGAGGCCAGACTCCTTGTCACTCACTGGGTGCCCCCTCTCTCAAAAGGTAAGCAGAGACCTGTTGTGACAACAACCAAATTCTGTGAATTGACTATATCCAAATTTATGTGAGTGAGGAGGAGGTAAGGTTGTCTGCCGCTAAAAATATTGATTTGGCCAATAAGTTAAACATAACTAGATAATTAATTATTATAAATCCTCTCAAGAATTGTATCATTAACTGTTACATTTATTGATATTTGAGTGAGGGCATAGCGGGAACGTCCTTGAGCATTGGTCTCTAGAGCAAAACGGATAAAATAGATAGCATAGATAAAATATTAAAAAGTTCTCTGCATAATGACTATTACTATTTAACTACAGGGTGAAACACTCACCAATTGCAAGATGCAGGCGATGTCCAAAACACTGCAGACGTGTCCATTGGTTCAGGCATGGTAATGCACACCAGACGAGCTGCATTCCAGTTCCATGATATGAGAGCATCTTTCAGGCCTCGTGTGATGATCTCACCTGTGTTGTCCTCCGGAAGAAAACTCGTCTGAAGGCATTTACTTTTGAACTCCCAATTGTCAATGTAGTGGACTGTTAAGGTATGGCTCACACGTTCAGCTGCTCCATATTTCGGCAGTTGTGGAGAAGTGGGTCACAATGGTAAGTTGATTGGGTAGCTCTTCTCTCACTTCAACGTTCAATTCAGGTAGAGCTGGCTCTACAAAATAGCTGCGACTAGGTACATTATATCTTGGGTCAAGTGTGTTGATGAGCTTTCTGAATCTACTTTTCAACCATACTCACCGAGGCCATGTCTTTAACTATGTGGTGGGTTACTGATATCCTTCTGTTTGTTTTTTTTTTTTTTTTTACTATTTTTGTCGTATGGTGTTGTTCTGGAAAAGAAGATGCCAGACTCAACTGTGTCAGTGCTGGTTGCCTCAGCACTTTCTTTGATATGGCACTGGCCGGATATGCGATTGTGCGGAGTTTCAAGCATTCTTCGTTTTCTAGTGGGTGGGTTCTCAAAAGGTGATTTGTTGTACTACATTTGTTGGCAACGCTTTTGCGGCATACTTTACATATTATGTTTTTTGTTCAACATCCTCCCTCTTGTACCCAAACCACTGCCAGACAATGGATCCTGCGTTGTTTTTCGTGGGAATTAATTCTCCCTCCATTTTTCATAGCACCTGCTGCTGCCGCTACCTGAGATCTCTGCTGCTACATGCTGCCAGGTGTATGACATTGCATGCAGGACAGAATGTGATGTATGTAACTAGGTGCACTTGTTTTATCTCTCTGTGTCTTATCTATCTCTCTCTATGTTCTCCAGCTAGTATCTTTCTTGGTCTGTTTGTTGTTTGGTTCTGGGCAGGTAGTCTACAGTGACTAAATCAGAGCCTGTATGCTGACAACAGGTGAAAATTAGTGAGATCTGTATTTATTGTGTAAAAGGTTTCCAGTGTTTATGCCATAATTCATCGCCTTTTATTCCTTTTGTTTCCTGTCTTATTTTGATAATAGGTCCTCATGTGTCCACTCTTGCTTTTCAGCTCCTCTTGCATGTGTTTTCCCTCCAAGTTTTTTCTGTGAGTTCCCTCACCTGTTCTTTTCCCTCCTCACTCCACGTGGTCCTGATACCCTCACTAGTGTGTCTGTGTATATAGTATTTGTTCTCCCTCAAGTCCTTGTCAGTTCGTTCCATGTTGTTCCATTTTACTCTGTCTTGGTTTGTCGTTCCTCTGTGTCTGCCTGCCTTTCCCTGGGTTTCTACCCAGCATTCTGCTCCAGTGTCTCCTCATGTCTCCTGTTAGGTATGTGTCTGGATTTGGTTTCTTGTTTATCTTTTTGGTTTGAACTTTGCTTCTCTTTGCACTTTGTTTGAGCTCTTTAGTTGCTACTTTGTCATTTTTCTTTTTGACTTGCTTTTTGTTTATTATGGATTCCTTAGTTTTTGCATTAATTCAGCTTTTGTATATTCCCCCGATCCTGCCTCCCGTGTGTGTCTGCACTTGGGTCCTCATCTCTTCTAATAAAGTATAACAATATAGGTATAGCGACAGCTTAATTTATCATGATTTCTTCATTTTGTCAGTGGTTTGGTATGCCTTCAAATAATCAAAGGGATGGGTGAAAACAATATAAAACAATCTAGAAATGCTAAAAAACCTAAAAAACTCAAAGATCAACATGGACATAGTGTCAGTATCAATATCAAAAGTCTTTCGTGCCAACCTAGGTCTGACTCCCCCTCTGTATTGTATGGCTATGGAGTTGCACTCGTGTTGACCACTCTACCCATGTTTCGGGGCTGAGATCTTGTGATAGAGCAGGGGTAACGAGGACCATCCACCCCCCTCTTGCCTCTTCCTCTCCGTCCCGCTCTTCATGTGCCTTTTGTTTAGTGCCTAATGACAGCTGTGATGGAACTGTCATGCTCTGTGATCAAACCGGCCTGCAGCCAGGCTTTCTTTCTGCTGCCACCACCTCTTCACTCATTCTCTGTCCCTGTACACATGCAGCAAGAGAGAGACAACTCTGAAGGTCAGACACAACCTTGCAAACCCACATTATCACCCTTGATGTAAGGTGGCACCATACCAAATCTCATTTTAGAGATCTAGCCTGTTTTGTAAAATATGCATGTGTGTATATTTATGTTTATGCATATGCTGCCATAAGCTGCAGACAGGGAGGCCCAGTGGCTAGAAATATCATTTTCTCTGGCCCAGGAATTGTCTGGAGGGTTCATTGGAAACTTGTGCAGCTGGGTGCGTTTCCTGCTGTTTGCCTGAACACATACCCTCATTCAGAGATGGTGTGCAGCTCTGCCTATTAAAATGTAAATTTCCCCACTGTGCAGCGGTGGAAACAGCAGTGGCGACAGCACCAGGCAAACTCAGACTGGGATGCAGTGAGGAAGGAAGGGGAAGCTTGTAGGGGTGAGAGGTGTATGTGCTATAGGCAGGATCTGTTTTTCACCATGCAGGGGCTCTCAGATAGGCAGCAGTGGCTGTATGCTCTGCTCCCGGGGCCTAGTGGATTTCAGGAAGCTCAGGGTGGAAACAAAAGTTGACTGGGCCATTCAACTAATGCAAGCCCACTGCAATAGACTTATTTTGATTTTTGACAAATTTTACAATCTGTTGTTGAGTCAAAGTCCTGGTTTTAAATAAAATGTCAGTCAATTCCAGTGTAATAGAAGTTTCCAACCCTGTCTTCAAATGTAGCTGCTTGTGCTGTTTCTTGTTTATTTAACCCACAGCATCTGGGTGTTTATTAGCGGCCATAATACTTCTACACCCCCGCTGGACTCTGTGCTGTGTTTTTGTTCTTGTTTGTTTGTGTCATGAGGTGTCATGTGGAGAGAAGGAATGGCATCAGACACTGGGTTCGGGATTGTGGTTGAGACTTGGGACTGCACTTTAATGCTCCACAGCAACACTCTTCCACTGTCATCAGTCTCACGGGACATGGGAAGTGAACTTGCAGGACACGGGAAGTGAACTACAGGTTATTCCTCTTATCACAGGGCATGAGAAAATAAACTACGTCACTTAGAAAAAAATATATTATTATTATAAAATCAATTATCGAATAATAATCTAGTATTGAAAAATAAGAAATAACATTAAAATAGGTTCTACTGTCAAATCAAATTAAATACACTGTGGAAAGGAATCAATTATGTGAAATGTTAAATACAACATATATACATCAGATGAGAAGTTAACACAAAAGAGCTAAAACTATGCCCTACACTATCACAGATTACAGAATAAATGGCCAGAGCAACCAACGCAGAGAGCTAATTGCATGCTAGCGGCCATCCAAAAGGCTTGCAAACAGCAGAAAACACACACACTAAACAGTAAAACTCAATAAAGTTGACTGTACCAGTCAAGTGGATGGGAGGTTTTTGTACATACTGTATATCTCATAATTATTTAGGCTGCCAATAAATTATAGCTTATCTCGCACATCATGGGAAATCAACTAAAGAAAACACGTCTTTAATTGATGGCGGCCCAGACATCAGCAAAATGCCGCAAAAACCACCTAATGCACCTGAGGAAAGCACAAGAATCAGAACAATCAGAGTCAGTAGGTGTTTGGTGACCCAATGAATATGTTGTATGGTGAACGTGTTATGTCATCCACATGCACATATAACTGCAACTCAGTGTATGCATAAAAAAATGTGTTGTGTCAGACACCTAACCATTCCAAAGTCGAGATTAAAAACTTATGGGGACCCGGCTTGCAGGATTGGTAAATTCTTTTAAATCACTTCTCACCATTTTTATAACTGTCTTTGAGTTCTGTTCTACTTATTTTATTTACTACATTTCTTTTATTTCGCCGACTTTATTTATTTCATCTCTATTATCTCACCTACTTTACTAATTTGTATCATTACCTCTGTTATTTCAGCCATTTCATCTGTTTTACAATTTCATCTGTCGTACAATTTATAGGGAATTGTAAACTGTATTCTTGCTTTGTTCTGTCAAAGCAGGGGTCATCAACTATATTTGTCCAAGGGCCAGAATTTTTTTCTGCACACACTGTCAGGGCCAGATGCTCAGGTTGTGTGTTTTTGGTATTTGCAGTATTTTTCTGGTGCATTTGTTTTGTGGGTTTGTTAGTTTTTGCAGCGTTTTGCCGTTTGCGGCGCGTTTGCCCATGTCGGCCACCGTACACATTACCTGTACTACAGCAAGCCACTAGGGGTGCTAGCGATATTTTAGGCTTCATATTTGTGAGGCTGTCAAGCTGTCCATCACTGTCAAATGCAGGTCATAGACTAAAGGGAGCGTGTGTGTTTGTGTGTGTGAGAGAGAACTTCGTTGGACTAGTGGAGAGTGAGTGTATGGAAGTCAGACTGTAATAATGAAAAGGTAATTATTAACCCTTTGATGCACAACATGGGTCAAAAGTGACCCGGCCGAGTTTTTATTTTCTATATCTTTGCAATGAATTACTTCCATCATTCAGTATTCAAGGTATTCCTCAATTAGCTTGTTTTTGATCATCATACATTTTATTTTTTCCTTTCTTACTTTTTGAATAAAAACCCCTTTTGTATCAATACCCCTCTAATGCACAACATGTGTAAAAAATGACCCATACTCATTTTCTATGCTATTTCATCTATTGCTGAGTGTGATGATGTGTCTTTGAAAAAAAAATAATTTTATCATTTATTATTCCAAGTATGCAGTAAATATCTTGTTTCGCACAAATCATCATTTTTCTTTTTCTTTCTTACTTTATGAACAAGCACAGCTTTTGTTTTCTTACATCAACTTCACACACATGGGTCAGAAGCGGCCCACATAAATCATTTTGTGTCAACTATGTTTGTGACATTTGCTCCCTGTGTAAGTATTTGTTACATTTTCTGCTTCTTCTGCCATCTTAGGAGGGAAAAATCAACACCATCTCTTCTTTCGTTCATTTATTCACATCTCATCATATCAGCCACAGTCTGCGACTCACAGGGCGCGGAAGAGACAGTTCACAACAACAACACAAAAACGCACCCTTAACTTTCATTGGCTTAAGAGGCTCACGTGACCCTCACTGAACATGCAGCTTCAAAATAAAAGCATAGAACACAAATATATGAGAACACACAACCTAACAGCATTCTAAGTATTTTTCAATTTTTGTAACATTACTTTTGAAAATATTTGATGACAACTGTGAAAGATAACTGTACAGAATATTTGATTGGGTTTAAGTTACCTTGAGAGTGAGTACATTACTTGTCAGAAAGTCAAAAATAATTACTATGAGCTAGTTAGCTAGCAGTTGACATATTCTATTTTAGTTAGCTAATTCTACCATAGTTAGCTAACTATTGTAGTTAGTCCAGCTAACTAGATGAATTTCAGACACTTTGAGTCAAATACACAGGACCACGATTCTTCAGGTACAGATGACTTTATACTTCTCCTTCATCATAAATCACCGTAAGTCAACGTCAAACTGTTAAATACATAGCGTATAATTTCAAGACAAAATTTGTATGTGACAGAAATACAGAATATAAACACATATGCACGATACAACGTGACAGAAATAAACTTACCTCTCTCGCTGCACACAACCGGGAGGGAATGAGTCCACTTCAGAAATCTTTTGAGCAGTAAATATCTCTGCAAACTTAAGGTTCAAACTTATTTTTGGAGGCTTGGACACGTCTCCTGCTTCATAACTTTCTTGTTCACTCTTTTCTTCCTGAGTGACGTGTTGCGATCAAATTCATCACACTTGCAACTCACGTTGAAAAAAAGTTCCTACTCATTCTTAGACAAATAAAAATAATTATCCATGAAAATAAACAGTACAAAAATAAAATATGTAACAAATCATTAAACAATTACGTAAATGATATTTGTGGCAGTTAAACTGTGTATGTTTTTAATATGCCTCATTAAAAACCCCATTAGATTATTTCAGTTCTTTTTAAGAAACCAAGGATAAGAACAGCTGCTTTACTGCATGCTCTATGAAAAAAAACAAACCCTAACAGACCATTATTCAATAAGTTATTTATTAAATATTCAAAAGCAATTACACTTTTGTACTTTTTTTTATTAGCACACACCTTTTCATCTTTCACCAGGTTTCCTGCATGGCTTAGGTGGAGTTATCTATTTGCCCTAAAACTCCAGGTGGCACAAACATGGCAATTGTCCTTAAGAAATAAGACCACAGTTCAACAAGAACAAACATCTTAATACATTATCTGGCTACCTTTGCCCTGAAAATCCAGGGACACCAACATTACAAATAGGACCCCAGTTCAATATGAACTGAACATAAGAGCACAGTAGCTTTAAAGCAGGCATGCCTAAACTATTGTATAAAGGGCTGGTGAGCTGCAGGTTTTTTCTTCAGCCAAGCAGCAGCACACCAGACCAGAATCATTTAATCAACTTATCCCAGTCTTCAGAAACTTGATTGTTCAAACTGTGTGCTCTTGACTGGTTGGAACAAATACCTGCAGCCACACCATTCACACTGGTTCGGTTCTCCAATAATAAAGCCCTGATACTACCTCCATAGGCAGATCAGGACCGGAGCAAAATTTCACCCCTCGCCGCCCCCAATAGATTTACACTGAGACGGAGGCGGAATTGGTGTACTAAAGCCCCACCCAAAAGCCTGTGTGAATGTGGCTGTTGAAACAATGTTGATTAATTGCAGGGCATTTCAACATTGAAAAATCATCATCTCTACTACATTGATTCAACAAGAGTTTTTCAAACGTTGAAATGTTAACTGTGATAAAACATTGCATCAACATATATTTTTCAACCTCAATCAAAAATAACTAGTGTGACCAAAATCCAAAATTGAATTAATGTCTTTTGCTATCCGGGATAATATCCTGAGGAGCTGCCCAGACCCAGTTGGCAATTCTTGCTCTAGTCATGTGTTAAGTTGTATTTTATTTTGTTAAGTCACATTTCACCAGTTTACAGTTCAGTTCAATAGCCGCGTTATCTGTTATCAGAGGTGTGTCATGGTTATGTAATTAGTTCCCCTCTGAGCTTCCGCTTAGACCTCAGTACCTCCAGGAGCAGCTGGTCAGCTGACCTGAGGCATCGGGCAGGAGCGTAGGGATGGAGCAGCTGAGAGAGAGGTAAGGCAGAGCGAGGCCATTTAAAGACTTAAAAACAAATAAAAGAATCTTAAAATGAACTATGAAGTGCACAGGCAGCCAGTGGAGGGAGGCCAAAATGGGAGTAATGTGCTCCCTCTTACATGCGCCAGTTAAGAGACGAGTAGCAGCGTTTTGGACTAACTGGAGACGTGTGAGGGAGGACTGGCTGACTCCAAAATAAAGTGCATTGCAGTAATCCAGCCGAGATGTAATGAAGGCATGGATTACTCTTTCAAAGTGATTTTGTGAGAGAAAGGGCTTCACTTTTGCCAGCTGCCTAAGGTGAAAGAAGTTGGACTTAACTATTGCACCAATTTGCAGATCCAGTTTAAAATCATTGCCCATCTTAAAACCAAGGTTTGAGACTGGTTTGAGCCAGACCAAACATCATCACTTCTAGCTTTCCAACGATCAAGCTCATTCAAACCTCTTGGCTTGCGATTGAATTCAACAGGGATTGTGTAAATGTAACACCAGCAGTTTGCTTGATATATGGTTAACAGTTTGTGAATGAAGCCTAGTGGCTACTTTGCCCTTTAACCACATATTCAACAGTTTTCTCATCAACCCATGACAACAGAGGTGCGTATAATCTATTGGGAATGAAGAAACCATCTTTACAATCCCTGCCAAAGGACTGAGTGTCTGATTCAAGTGATGTTCCTCGTCCCGGGGGCATCCGAAACAGATGCCCGAGCCACCTCAACTGGTTCCTCTCGATGTGGAGGAGCAGTGACTCTACTCCGAGCTCCTCCTTATGTTAAACTGTAAAGAAAGTGTTGTCAGGTTCACTGGTAAACTAAGACATTTCAATCGTGAAAGTATTCCTCGCACCAACCCAAAATGATGAATGAATTCGCCACCTTGTATTTGTGTGGTTGCAACATGAGATTGTGTTCCAAGCAGAGTTCTTTAGGAAGCCTAGGGTGAAATAACTTTAGGATGGACAGCAGAGCAGACAAAGCAACCAGCGTCCCGGGGGCATCCGAAACAGATGCCCGAGCCACCTCAACTGGTTCCTCTCGATGTGGAGGAGCAGCGGCTCTACTCCGAGCTCCTCCCGGGTGACAGAGCTCCTCACCCTAGCTCTAAGGGAGTGCCCTGCCACCCTGCGGAGGAAACTCATTTCAGCCGCTTGTATCCGGGATCTTATTCTGTCGGTCATGACCCAAAGTTCATGACCATAGGTGAGGGTAGGAACGTAGATTGACCGGTAAATCGAGAGCTTCGCATTTCGACTCAGCTCTCTCTTCACCACGACAGACTGGTACAACGACCGCATTACTGCAGCCGCTGCACCGATCCGCCTATCAATCTCACGCTCCATCCTTCCCTCACTCGTGAACAAGACCCCAAGATTCTTAAACTCCTCCACCTGAGGCAGTAGCTCTCCCCCAACCTGGAGGGGACAAGCCACCTTTTTCCGAGAACCATGGCCTCGGATTTGGAGGTGCTGATTCTCATCCCAGCCGCTTCACACTCGGCTGAAAACCGCCCCAGGACATGCTGGAGGTCCCTGCTCGAAGGAGCCAACAAGACCACATCATCCGCGAAAAGCAGAGATGAAATCTTGTGGCTCCCGAACCAGATCCCCTCCGGCCCGTGGCTGCGCCTAGAAATTCTGTCCATAAAAATAATGAACAGAACCGGTGACAAAGGGCAGCCCTGCCGGAGTCCAACATGTACCGGGAACAGGTCTGACTTACTGCCGGCAATGCGAACCAAGCTCCTGCTCCGGTCGTACAGGGACCGTACAGCCCTTAACAGAGGGCCTCCGACCCCGTACTCCCGGAGCACCTCCCACAGAATGCCACGAGGGACACGGTCAAATGCTTCTCCAAGTCCACAAAACACATGTGGACTGGTTGGGCAAACTCCCATCGAGCACCCTGCGGAGGGTATGGAGCTGGTCCAGTGTTCCGCGGCCCGGACGAAAACTGCATTGTTCCTCCTGGATCTGAGGTTCGACTGTCGGCCGAATTCTCCTCTCCAGTACCCTGGAATAGACTTTCCCAGGGAGGCTGAGGAGTGTGATCCCCCGATAGTTGGAACACACCCTCTGGTCCCTCTTTTTAAATAGGGGGACCACCACCCTAGTCTGCCAGTCCAGAGGCACTGTCCCCGATTGCCATGCAATGTTGCAGAGACGTGTCAACCAAGACAGCCCTACAACATCCAGAGACTTGAGGTACTCAGGGCGGATCTCATCCACCCCCGGTGCTTTGCCACCGAGGAGCTTCCCAACTACCTCAGTGACTTCGGCTTGGGTGATGAATGAGTCAACCTCTGAGTCCCCTGCCTCTGCTTCCTCTATGGAAGACATGTCAGTGGGATTGAGGAGATCCTCGAAGTATTCCTTCCACCGCCCGACAATGTCCCCAGTCAAGGTCAACAGCTCCCCACCTCCACTGTAAACAGTGTTGGTGGAGGACTGCTTCCCCCTCCTGAGGCACCGGATGGTTTGCCAGAATTTCCTCGAGGCTGACCGATAGTCCTCCTCCATGGCCTCTCCGAACTTTTCCCAGACCCGAGTTTTTGCTTCCGCGACTGCCTGTGCTGCTGCTCGCCTGGCCTGCCGGTACCCGTCAGCTGCTTCAGGAGTCCCCCGGGCCAACCAGGCTCGGTAGGACTCCTTCTTCAGCTTGACAGCATCCCTTACTTCCGGAGTCCACCAACGGGTTCGGGGATTGCCGCCACGACAGGCCCCGGAGACCTTACGGCCACAGCTCCGGACAGCCGCGTCAACAATAGAAGTGGAGAACATGGTCCATTCTGACTCAATGTCCCCAGCCTCCCTCGGGATCAGGTCCAAGCTCTCCCGGAGGTGGGAGTTAAAGACCCTTAAGCTTGAACATGGTGTTCGTTATGGACAAACTGTGACTAGCACAGAAGTCCAGTAACAAAACACCACTCTGGTTCAGATCGGGGACGCCGTTCCTCCCAATCACACCCCTCCAGGTAACACTGTCGCTTCCCACGTGAGCGTTGAAGACCCCCAGAAGAACGATGGAGTCCCCGGTTGGAGCACTCTCCAGTACCCCTCCCAGGGACTCCAAGATGGCCGGGTACTCTACACTGCTGTTCGGCCCATAAGCCGAACCAACAGTAAGAGACCTATCCCCGACTGAGCTCACTGGAGGGTGGGCCCACGTCGCTCCTTCGGGCTGCGCCCGGTCGGGTCCCGTGGGCAAAGACCCGGCCCCCAGGCGCTCGCCTGCGAGCCCCAACCCTTGGCCTGGCTCCAGGGTGGGGCCCCGGTAACGCCAATCCGGGCGACGTAAGCGTCCTTGATTTTGTGTCTATCATTAGGGGCTTTTGAACCGATCTTAGTCTGACCTATCACCTAGGACCTGTTTGCCTTGGGAGACCCTACCAGGGACATTAATCCCCGGACAACATAGCTCCTAGGATCATTCAGGTGCTCAAACTCCTCCACCACGATAAGATGCCGGTTCAAGGAGGATATATATATATATATATATATATATATATATATATATATATATATATATATATATCCAATATGTAACAATAATAAAGATTGTTAGGACTCAAATTTAAAAGTATTAGAGGCTGGTTATTCAACAACAAAGATGTGAAAATTTAATGATGGATACACATATACCACTAATTGTGAAACATTGTTAATATACTCTGCATACACACAAAGGATACACAGTAGCCCTTTTTACACAGCGTCTCCATATTCTTTCCATAGCGGTGGTTCGCCAGTTCACCACCGATGGTGATTCACACAGAGCGAAGCATCTCCGCTGTACCGCCACGTAATTCACACAGAAAGCCGGCGCTGCGGCTCCTAAAGAGGCGTTTCCCAGGTGCCCACCTGTCAATCTAAACCTGCGGACAGTTTACAATCATATGGATGCTGTTATAATGTGTTGTGATTTAGATCCTGACCTACCAAACATCCTGGTAAGTGACGAAGTTACGTTTTTCGTGCTAAATTATATAATTACATAATCACCATCAGTAAACTTGGGTGTCTGACTCCCTCACTCGTGGGGAGGGAGGCTGTTTTCTTTCTTCTCTGTGAGTTAACATTTTTTTCTGGTGACAGATGCTGTTTTTTGGGCAGAAATGTAACACTTCTCCACGTAAAGCTGTGGTATTTGTTTACTAATATAAGTTGCCAAAGACAGTTACAGTTACTACGTTACTTTTGTTTGGTCTTGTAACGTTGCTTTGTGGGACATTTCTCTGTATTTAGTTGAGCGAAGGACCTGTGTAGTTATCAGACTAGTGAGATTGACACGCCCCCGCTACATGCCTCCAGCCCTTCCCTCCACACTGGGGCAGTTCACCAATAATGTGGCCCTGATACTATCTCCAGAGGCGGATCAACACCAGAGTGCAATTTCCTCCCTCTCCACATCTTAAACATTCACACAGGGAAGGGTGGGAAGAGTTGGCGCAGGATCCTCTCAAACTGCAGTGTGAATGGGGCTACTGATTTCAAAGCTTCCAAGATCCCCAGGCAGCTCATTCAAACAAAATGTTAAATGTTATTATTGAATTTCTATAATGCTAAAAAAAACAACTTCATCATCAACTGTCAATAGTATGGACTCACAAGCACGACTGGACACAGAGTTTAGGCAAAATAAGAATTTCCTAAGATCAGGTTCGCTACACTGAAGGTCAGTCAGTCAAGGCAAAATCAATCTGGCAGGGCTTAGGCAGAGACAAGGTGGAGGAAAAACAGGCAGAAGTAAAAAAAACAAAAAAACAAACAAGGATACTCAAAACACTAGGTACAAGGCTGGGACGCTAGGTACAAAGACAAAAGACAAACTGGCAACGGACAGGGGAAGCACAGGGACTACATATACACACACACCAACACAGCTGCCCTCTTGGTCCTAGCTGAACTTTGAAGCAGCACCTGACTAGCCCCATTCCAGGTTCTGTAGCACCGATGAATGCAGGGGTGAAACTTGTTGTCTGCCTGTGACAGCTGAGAGGAAAGAGTCATCTTAAAATCGTTGCAGACCAAAGAAAAATAATCAACAGTAAGTAAGCACATGAAAAAAAAAATGGCATGTCCATTATATAGCCATCAGGCTATAGCTGTGACTTAATATTAACTGGTGTTGCCACAATGTCCTTGTTTACCATAGAATCCCTTTTCATTCAAATTTCATGCTTTATACAAGTCAGCGCTGCTGGTGGGTACAGCAGAAATCTTGAGTAGCAGTAGGAGCGTTAAAGTGAAGAGTTTGTACGTCCTAATTTACATGGACGTAAGCAGGATGGAGGAGGCCCATGCATGTATTCCTCCTGTAAATTTTAGCTCTGACGTCTTTAAAGGCTGCAAATCATCCGGAATTGCCTATCCTGTTAGCCAGAGGTCTTATAATACCACCTCCATTCACATTCGCTCTCCCCAGCCTGTGAGAGTGATCCAGTTTTACCGGTGCAGGGAAGAACTTGGTCTCAAATATCCCAGTAAAGAGCCCATTTACCTGACTGATCAGTGCATCTTTGCTGAGATACAGACCACTCTTAAACTGCGCTTGCATGAAGGATGTCACTCGATTATGTACGTCTGTGGACAGATTTTGTCACCATGATTGGGTCACAGCCCAGTAGCACTACCTGTAGAGGCAAAGATAGCTTACCTTGTCGTTGCTAGACTCACTGCAAGAAAAGTGGGATTTTCATCAGTAAAAGTCACTGTAGATTGTTGCGGAAGTTCAGGTTTACACTGCACATGGGTATGTGACGCACCACGGCAAAACCAGCAGCAAGTCGGCTGGGAGAAATTCACAAAAACAAAGTTTGAGTTGAGATCGGTCGTGTAGCGACAAACTTTCTCCAGAGCTTATGTACAGCATACGGATGGATTATCTAGCTGCCAAAAGAGAGTGGCAGGACATGCGAATAATTGGACATCTCGAGGCAAACAGACGCACAGTAGTTACTTCGGACATGACTACATCCACCAATAAGCCCCAGATCAAGGTAAAGCGCCCCTGGACCACTTATTCTATCGGAGGCAATGAAGTCTGCAGGAATACTTTTCAGTTTCTTATGGGGTGAGTTTCCATAAAAATCCAAGTTATCCTGTGTTATGCGTTCATTCGACGTTGCAGTCAAAATCACAGGGATTACAAACTGTTCATGTTTATACCTTAGCCTACATTGTTATTAGCTAGCTCAGTATTGTCATTTTAAAATTACATGCACATTGAAACTAAGCTGTAATGGGAGGTTTTGCCTAGTAATGTGAGCATCTGCTATTAATCTGAATAATGCTTACAATGCTTGAATTGACTGATGCTCATAATTTAGCACCTAGTTTACTGGAGGATAGTTTGGATGAATACATCCAGAGTCAGGTGACAATGTGCCTTTTAGTATGGACCATGATGTGAAACTTCTTTGTTTTCCTTTTTGGCAAATTGCGAATTCCGAATTGGCAAAGACACCCTGACTGATATAACACTATAACACAGAAGCGGACAAGACCACGGTTAAGGAAGAAGCACTCACAACCAGGTTCATCAGCCACAGCATTATCAACAGAGTTGTGGAATTCATAAAAAAAAACTATGCAGATGACAACGCCATCATGCTGCCTGGACGACATCCTGGGCATAGGGATTGGCATGTGAAGTTGCTGCCAACCCATGTGTCTAAGGCCTCAGTTTGGCATCTCTACGTGAAGTCTGCTAAAGAGTGTGGTATGTGTAAAAATTGATTTCGAATTGAGTGCTTGTGTGAAGTAATATTAGCAATTACAGTATAATTATTTGTTAGTAATATCTGTTTTTCAGATGAGCGTGCAGTTTGTAAAACAAACTTCAAAGCACTGTGGATCCAGCTTCTCCCACACATCAGAAGTTGCAGGCCACGTACAGATCTCTGCTGGCAGTGCCAAAAAATAACGAGCAGCTAGCACGAAGTGCAAACCTCCCAGATGATAGAAAGTCTGAAGCGGTCAACAAGCAACCTGATCATCTTGCCCTTGTGCAAAAAGAGAGGGCTGTGTACAACGAGATGACTGCTGCCTGCAAAAAGACGTGCTGACTCTAAGTTGTCTTTGGGACCCTCCCCACCAGGAAGCAAGAAGATCAGGATGCATTACAGTTTTGATTGTGCACAGCAGGTACTATTTATAACACATAATTTACTTAACTTTATTAAATGTCCCTTGAAGGGTGATTTGGTTTGCAGCAGGCACACACGGCAAGCGTTACTGTACAATAAAGTGCAGGCAGAGTAAGTAGCCTAATAATAGTGCAAATGCAGAATAGCAGCAATATAGTAATCTATATCTATATTTAATCGACAGTTATGAATAGACACAAATGTCTTTCATTTAATCTAATCCTCTTTCCCTCTCTCCCTCTGTCTTCTTCAGATACACTTTCCCTCAAACCCTCTTCTGCCTGGGCCAATATACTTCCTGACTCCACGGAAATGTGGCCTTTTTGGTTTCTCCTGTGAAGGGCTGCAAAAACAGGCGAATTTCCTGATTGATGAAGGCATGTTATCAAATAAGGGGAGCAATGAAGCCATCAGCTACATGCATCATTTCTTCAGCTACTTCAGAGTTGGAGAAACCAACGTGGATCATCATTGTGACAACTTCAGTGGGCAAAAAAACTTCATGCTCTGGTACGCTGCCTGGACACAAGCTTCATGACACAATTGACATATACTTCCTTATTGCTGGCCACACCAAATTTTCCCCTGACTATGGCTTTGGACTAATCAAGCAAGCATACATGAAGACCAGAGTCAACACTTTGGCAGACATCGCTGAGGTTAGTTTTCATTTTTCGCGGAACAGTTTTGTACTTGTGTAAAAATAGTCAACATAGAGCTTTTAACATGAATGTCTTCAGTGCTGTTTACTGTTCTGCTTCGATGAAACATTTAACTTAAGATCTTTTTTTTTCTTCTTCTGTTCTTTTTTTATCATCAGGTAGTGGAAAACAGCTCTCCTGAGAGTCACCTCAATATCCCACAGCTTGTTGGAAATGCAGAAGCATCTGAGTCCCAAGTTCCTAAAGCTTCCACAGATTATCAGTTATCAGCACTTCAGGTATTTATATTGAAACTTTCACACTGTGTACAAAAAAATAATTTCATGGACATGATAGTGTTTTATGAGAACATTGTTAGCCATGTTTAAAATGCCCTGTTATGTACTTATTCTGTCACAGCTTTGATGCCAAGAGACCAGGTGTGGTGCTTGTAAGAACTCACTGTGATGCAGAACCTGTCGAATTCCAGCTACTGCACAATTCAGCAATTCTGCCCCCTGTTAACAGTCTTCCTGTCCTTGCCCTGCCTGGACTGAATATTGACAGGCAAACCTATCTTTTTGAAAAAATCAGGTCTTTCTGTCCTGATGAGGCAAGAGACATCACGTGCCCAGCGCCAAGGGTCACAGCACAGAAGAGTATGCAAAAGAGGATGATATCACCAAATAATTGGACTCTCCTTCACACCCTCTCCACAATGTGCTGATCGGCCACAGGAGCTTTCAATTTAATTTCACTTATAGAGCACCGAAACAATATACATTACTCATGTCGCTTTACAGAGTGTTAAACAGATGTGGTAGTAGATGTGTAGATGCGGTTTATACGTTGGATTATGGCACAAGGATTGTAACATCTTTTCCTGTGTATTAATTAGTGATATTCAGGGGCTCAAAACTAACTCAAAATGCCTGGTCACATATTTGCAGGCAACACCGAAATTTGCTGTGAATTGTTGGAAAATGATGTGGGCCTCGCTTGGCAGTTGTCCCCCCATGACCCCTCTCCCCCCTAATTCTAGGGGAGGCTTTAACATATATATATATATATATATATATATATATATATATATATATATATATATATATATATATATATATATATATATATATATATATATATATATATATAATTGGGGTTCAAATTTAGAATGACCCAGGGTAACTAATAGTGACAGATCTGCCAACCAATCACGAGTGATTTTCCCCGCCTGGCCAGACACCCTCATATGCTAATTGCCTGAGGTGGAGGATGAGTGTAGTGAGCGAGTAAGGGCGGGTAGGGAGTGGTCACAGCATATATGAGTACACTCGTAATAATGTGTTAATCACTACTGAGTACTCATGGGCCAGATTGTCAACATGTTGACTGGCACCATGGCTGGTTATAACATAATTCCACATTTTTTCGCATTGCAAGAAAGTTATTCCATCATACATAGGTTCATCAGTTTTTTATCACTGTCTTATACAGTAATTGCATGTGTAACTGTAATTATTACAGCAAAAACGCTCATAGAGTCAGTGCATACATCTACATAAATTTGCCAGTTTGGACATTGTCCACTGATATTAAGTTTCATCTAAGCTGGCTGAATATGTTTCAGCTTGCACATCACACTTGCCCTGAATGCTGTAGGATTTCACTTCAGTTATACAAAGAGACAAGTCTGAGCAGTCCCACACACTCACAGACACACACACACAGAGTGAGAGATTGTCAGTTGCATACATTGTCAGCATTTTGTCCATGCGCATAAACATGTTTGTTTTTGTGTTTTTTTCTGCCAACTTGAATGCATAGATAGGGGAGGCCAGAGCATGCTCCACTGGACATGGACTGTACCATACAACTATGTTGTATTGAATTCAATTTGTGGTTGGCTGTCTACAATGATGGATACCGTACAGCCTTCACTGTGTTTCTGTCACTGGACCTTGAAGAACTCCTCATCTGTTCTGAGCTGTACCACAATTCAGTGTGCAGAATTGTCCTCTTCCTGCTCTCAGTGAAATGGTTTATTCTCTCCAAGATAGATAAAAGAGTTGAAAATTTCCTCCTGTCCTTTTCAGTGAAAATGAATTCCAGGTCTAACCAATTTGCAGGACTTGTGTAATTTAGGAGACTGCCCCAAATATCTTTTAAGTAATGAGAAGTCTGTTGTAAGAGCGTATCACACAAAGGCTTCCATTCTGTCTGAAATGTTACATTGAGCCACCATAAGAGGAAAAAAGAGAAAATGTCTGAATGACTCTATGGCCTTTTGAACCCCAAGTCAAATATCATTGTGTGAGCTCCTCTCCTGTGTAGTAGTCAACAAATACTGCTATTAGTACTGATTGAAAATCCATGAGGACCTCCATGAAAGCAGCACAGTGCCCTTGAAAAAATGATACAAAAAATGCTTCTGTCCTTCCTATCAAAATTTTGTGTCTGAGGTCTGCAGCACCTAACTCCCAGCTCAATTATTTCAGCTGGAAAAAAAGTGAGAGAGTGGCTGGAGAGAGTTCACAGACAATTGAACTTTTATTTGAAATGACTGTGACCACGGCAGTTACAATAGACTTTTAGAGGCATCAGAGCTGTTTTGGTAGCATCAGCTTTGGCCCCATCTCTCACTAATTTGTCACAGTTTGTTTGTTACTGTGTTTGTTTAGAGGCATGTTATCTGCCCTGGATTGGTAATGATAGTAATGTATTTCTTTCAAATTAAAAGTTTTTCCCATGAAATATTTTGCTCTGAATGTAACTACTTTAAAAAGTGAATGCTCAGTCACCAGGATAAAATGTTGCCAGCTGAGGTTTATACAGTGATACATTCACGTGTGTGTGTGTCACATGTGCCATATCATCATTTCATGCTCAGTTTAAATGTCTATCAGCTGACTTCCAGGTTGGGAGGTGGATGGGATTGTGATGGAGTTGCAGCTAGGTGAAAAGGCTGCCGAGCCAGTGACATTTGTCACCAAGTGCGTTTGGATTACCTAGTTTAAGGAGACCTCAGGACAATTTCAGGTTTGAAGAGACCAAGCAGGTATTTTAAGCCAAAACATTTCCAAAAGCAAGTCAAAGTGGTTTGGAACTCCCTTAGCTACATTTTATAAAAGCTTACAACTACGCTTTGGGTAACAGGTACCCACAAACTGTCTGCTTCACCTCAGCCAGTTGCAGCCACTGAACTTGATGCCTTTTGGAGAGTTTGTTACTGCAGATACTAGACAAATAATATTTTCTGTGCAGTTAATTTGACTAAAGACTGGAGCAATGGACAAACACCTGTGTTTTGGATTAACAAGTGACTCTGTTAGTGCTAACCAGCAGACAGCTGCTGGGGCCAGCAAGCTCTCGAGGAGACAGTCACAGGCAGAGCCTGGAGCTTCAGTTCCTTGAACCGGCACCTTATCGTGGTGGAGGACTTTGAGCACCTGAATGATCCTAGGAGCTATGTTGTCCGGGGCTTAATGCCCCTGGTAGGGTCTCCCAAGGCAAACAGGTCCTAGGTGACAGGTCAGACTAAGATCGGTTCAAATGCCCCTGATGACAGAATCAAGACCAAGGAAGTTTACGTCGCCCGGATTGGCGTTACCGGGGCCCCACCCTACACTGGAATGTACTCAGCTGAATAGGTGGTAAATTATATTTAACAATTTTATTGTGTCTAGATATTTTAATCTGTAAATATGTAAAATCATATAAGTTCAATTGCACAAATGTGTATTAAATAACTGACTGCACTCTCAACCCTTTCAAGACAATTGCTTGTATTTCTTTATAATCTTATGTCAATGGCTCAAAACTTGCACATGTTGAATGATAAGATGGTGATGAAAATGTGAAAAATGTTAATTCATCATTTAACAGTTGATTTTATTTTACATGCATCTAGGTACTACTACTGCAACTTTAACTACTACCACTGTAACTGCTGCTGTTCGAGTGTATTTATTATTGATCTGTAGGAGGCACTTTATCATGCACCCATATCTTCTTGCTCGGTGGCTGATTGCTAGAACTCTGACACTAGCCTTTTTCACATAGAAACTCTGCATTATGTCCACAGCAGAGGTTCGCCAATTCTCTGTATTTGTTTGCTCACAGAGAACCAATCAGCTCTGGCGTAAAGCTGCACCAGTGTTTCATTTCATTCAGCAAGCCAGCACTGCAGATCCAAAACAGGCATGATGGTACACGACTTTTCAACGTGTTTCGCCCAGTGTCCTCCTGTTAATCTAAACATGTACCTGCTGACTGTTTATAATCATATCAATGCTGTTATAATGTGTCATGATTCAGATCCTGACCCACCAAACATTCTGGAAAGTGACAAAGTTACATTTTTGCTCTAAATCAAATAATTACATGATCAACATCAATAAAGGACGCTGTCTGACTCTATCAGAGTCAGACAGCTCGGGGGGAGGGATGCTGTTTTCTGTGGGAAAGTTCACTAAAATGTCGGTCGAGAGGACTCATCGTCGCGTTGAGACAGTAACTACAACAACAGAATAGTGGAAGGAGACAAACACATGGTAAATTAGAGCTGCAAGCAGTGATGAACGGGCCCTCGCAGTCCACACACATTGGGGCATGCTGCCTTTGGGGCTTGTTCACGCAATTCCTTCCGCTGTGGAAGTCATTCCTTTATAATTCAGTGGCCTGCTATTGCCAGTATTGAATAATGTACGCTTAATTCAGAAAAACTGTGTGAACTGCTGCATGATTCCCCGGACAAAGACTGAGTCAATGGTCTGCTTCTGAAGCTGGCTGAAGAAAATGTCCACATGAGGCATAATGCAATGAAATAGTTTCAGGAAGAACCCTCCTGCTTCCCACACAGTTATAGACTCAAACTCTCCTTATGGTTTCAAAACACTGGATGATGTCACCTTTGTGCTCAAACACAGTGTTCACGGCATGGATATGAAAGTTCCATCTTACTGTTCTTGCTGTTGGGAGTCTGTCTGCTTTCACTCTATCAAGCACACGGGTTCTCTTGGGAGATCTTGAAAAAAATCCAGAGAATCCAGCCAGGTCAGAGAAGAATTGATTAACTAATGGGCTGTGCTACATGATGAACGCTGAAAAGTAAGAGGGCTGAAAGAGCTTGAAAAGGTGAACAGTTTCTCTGGCTGCACATATACTGGAGCATTAACAGGGCCAAAGCTAAAAAAAGTCCCCATTAGAATGAATGGGAAAATGCCTCCCAACCTCCTGCAATTTTTTCAAAGTAGGAAGCACAAAAAGATGTTGAAAGTTGATGAGTTTTGAGGAGGATTTGAAGATTTTCCCATTTACTTTCCATTCATACTAATTATGAACCAATAATTATGCAACCAGAGTGCCACCTAAATTTTACACAAAGCCTCATCAGTCCAGGGAATACAATGACCAACATTTACGTGATAATTAGACAGTATTTTGTAAAGATATGCAAGCTTGTCTGTTTTCAACACAATGTGCCGTAATTTGTTGTTTTATATTTTGCGCGTTTTATGGACTATCAATATTCTTTTGCCAACTTTTTGTCAGGAGCGTGCACAGTTGCTACATGCAAAGTTTGGTGCAAATTGGTCAAATCGTTTGGGAGGAGTTCGAAAAAGTAGGTTTTTCATTTGTCGTGATTTTGCTAATGGAAAGTTATCACGAAAGTAGGCATGGCCTACACCACACAATTCAACTGAATTGAGGGAACATGTTGATATAAGGTTTAACAATGTGCGGCATATTATGTGGGAGTTGCCCGGCTAGCAGGGAATGAACATTGGCTAACATTCCCTACAAGTTCTTATGTTTTTTTTTGTTTTTTTTTAAAAAACGTTTTTATCTTTCAAAGAATATTTTAAGGATGTTTATCATTTCAAATAATGTTCATATGATCTTAAATGTTAAGAAATGAAGAATGTTTTAGTGCAACATTCTGAAGATGTTTTGGTGATGTTGAAGTAACAAATTATAGAATGTTCTTCTATAAAACATTCCCATAATGTTGCAAAATAGCAAAGGAAGAATATTCTTAAGGCAACATTAAGAAAATGTTTTTGGCATGTTTTGGCCTCTGATTACAGAATGTTTTTATAAAACCTTCCCACAATGTTATACGATAACAAGGAAGAACATTGTTAAAGCAACATGCGGAAATTTTCAGAATAGTATCAAGGCCTACAATCCCAAAAAACATTTTTATAAACGTTCTTGTAATGTGATATGTTAACAAAGAAAGGAAGTTTTAGTTGTTTTAGTAGTTTAGTTGGGATGTTTGGGGTATGTGGATGAGGTAACATATTATAGAATGTTCTTCTATAAAACATTCCGAATGTTACATGAAAACAAAGGAAGAACATTCTGAAAGCAACATTTAGAAAATATGTTCAGGATGTTATTTACAGGGGCCTCAGATTATATCACATTTTTAATAAAACATTCCAACGATTTTGAATGACAACAAAGGAAGAACATTCTGTAAGCAACCCTTGGAAAATGTTTTTGGGATGTTATTAAGGCCTCAGTTCACAAAACATTTTTTCTACGACATTCCTGTAATGTGATATGTTAACAAAGGTAGAACATTGTGTCTTCAACATTCTGAGAATGTTCTGGTGACGTTGTTCAGTTAACAGATTATGGAATGTTGTTTAAAACATTTCCACAATGTTAGACGATAACAAAGGAAAAACATTCTCAAAACAACATTCTGTTTTCAGAGTTCGTCTTTAAGGCCTCCAATTACAGAAAGTTTTTTAATAAAACATTCCCACAATGTTACACAATATCAACGAAAGAACATTGTCATAGCAACATGCGGAAAATGTTTTAAGGATGTTATTAAAGCCTCAGATTTCAGCTCGTTTTTTATAAAAACGTTCCCACGATCTTTTGTGATAACAAAGGAAAAACATTCTCAAAGCAACACATGGAAAATGCTTTGATACCTCAGATCACAGAAAAGAACATCCTAAAACGTTCCTGAAATATATGTTAACAAAGGAAGGATGTTTTAGGTGTTTAGTTTAGGTGTTCTTGGGATTTTTTGGTGATGTTACTAAGGCCTCAGATTACAGAACTTTTTTTTATAAAATGTGTCTGTATTGTGATATGTTCACAAAGGAATAACATTCTCACTGCAACACTCACACAGGAACACAGGATGTTTTGGGAACATTGTTATATAAAGAATTCCAACAATATTACATGATCACAAAGGAATAACATTCTCACTGCAATATTCAGAACATTTTTTATGGATGTTATTAAGGGTTCAGATAACAGAATGTTTTTTTATATAAAACATTTCTGTAATGTGATATGTTAACAAGAGGAGAGCATTCTCAAAGCAACATTTGGAAATTGTTTTGGGGATGTTTTTAACAGAACTTCTTTTTATGAAATGTCATAAACCCATGCCAGCTCCAGGGAAGCAGGCTAAGTTACCTCAGAAAAGCCAATGCAAGCCAAGACACAACCAAACACACCACAATGACGTTGCTAATCCATCCATACTCCCAGCCGTTCCAGGGCTGATAAATTGGCTAGGTTGCTGTTTGCAAATGACTTAATCAGCTACAAAGCAACTAATGCCAGATCCATGCTGTCTGGCCACTAGCTGCTCGCTCCTGCAAGGTCGCTGTCTGCAGTTGCCCTAATGGCCATCAGTGTCATTCTGATCCTTACACATAGGTCTAGTAGGCCTACCTTTAAACTGGTGAGAACATCCAAGTGTAATGTATGGATGAATGGATACCAACTTGTGACAATTACAAGCAATCACAATCAGTGAGTCAAAGATATTCAGGTAAAATCAAACAAATCATTTTATAGCTCAATATCACAAATCACAAAATTACCTCAAGGGGCTTTACAATATATATTCTACAACACAGGCTACATGGGACAGATTTCCTACAGGGTGAGCAATGGAGGAAACCTCAGGAAGAGCAACAAAGTTGGATCCTTCTCCTGGGATTGAAACACATGTACTATTGCATGTAAAATGCCAGTATGGACAATCTGGGTGGCAAAAGATAAATTCATGACAGTGCCAGATTAATGCAAGTGTTTTACAGTATTTTCTTTACATTATTGTTGTAGCCAAAAAGTTTAAAGTTTAGGTTTAGGTTTAAAGTGCACATATCTGGCGGCTTTGCCAGTTTTTGTTGATTTTTATTTATTTTTTGGTTCTAGCAGAATGTCCAGTGGGGAAAGTGCAACTGAAAAAACTTAACCCTAACCCTTGGTTTAGCTAAAAGAATATAAATAAATAATTCTGTTGAAAGACTTTTACATGTCTTAATTGTCCAATTCCAATAGTTAAGGAAATGATCAGTGATCAGTGATCCATTTTTGTCTTAAGATGACGTGGGAATGTTGTTATATTATGTTGTTAGATTTTTTTCAAAGCATGTTATCAAACTCTAAAATAGTATCGTTCCCAGAACATTACAAACTTTCATCTGAAATTCTTTTAAGAACATTTGGGCATAATGTTCTAACAGGGCTTTTAGTAAACATTTTAAGGAGGTTATCACTAAACATGTTTGTAATGTTTTTAGAGAACGTTATCCTTGAACATTCTGGGAACTTGAAGAAAACTTCCCACGGAGAATGCTTTCAAGAACGTTCGGACATAATGTTCGAGCAATTTTAAGGAGGTTGTCACAAAACATTAGAGAACATTATCCTCAAACATCCTGGGAACTTAATGAAAACTTACCTCTGAAAACATTACAAGAACATTCTCGGTAACAATCTCAGAACGTTTTTAGAACACTAAATTGCTAGCTGGGTATGGGCTAAAAATGCTTTGCATTGAAATTAGCGCCACCTGCTGGTCATTTTTGGTGTGTAATTCACAGGGGCCATTCTATAGCACCTCTATGAATTTAAGTGTTATGGTGTGGGCACAGTGCCAAATATTAAATTAGACGGCCACCAGAGCGCCATCTAGTGGCGGATCAGTAAACCCTTCATCAGCTGTCCTCAGGATGGCACTGACAATAATTGTACTAAGTTTTGCATTAATCCGATGAACCGATGTGAAGATATAAATTACTTAAATTTAAAGAGCGCCACCTTGTGGTCATCACCTGAAAGGGCCTCAGAGACTTATGTGGAAGTAGGAACTTGAGTTTCATGTCATTAGACCACACCAATGTGGAGATATGCAATACTTCCTGTTTTGAATCAACTCTGCAAGAAGTTGTTATTTAATAAGTTGAGTATTGTTTGGCCTATCAAAATTTTTTCAATAACTTTTTGTCAGGAGGGTCCACAGATGCTGTGTGCCAAGTTTCATGCAAATCGGTCAAATCGCCTGGGAGGAGTTGGGGTTGCTGGGGAAAGATGCTGTTTTTTGGGCAGAGATGTGACGAAGCGTTGGTAGGACAGACAACATGATGGACACTCCACTTATAACTGTGGTATTTTTTTTCCTCATATAAGTTGGCAAAGACACTACCAGTCACAACATTACTGTTGTTTAGTCCTGTAATGTTGTGAAGGGTCTGTTTCGTAATCAGACTGTGCACACCATTGGATTGGCACACCCCCGCTCCACGCTTCTGTCTTACTCATTAGCACAGACTCCGGCCTCTGGAGGCGCATCAGAGCCTCAGCAAAACTGTCCTCCCTCTCTGCATCTGAAACCTTTACACAGGCAGCAAGATGGAGCTAAATGGTGTGAGCCAGGATCTAAAAGTGGCAGGGAGAGGTGTTGGAAGAGAGGTTGCTCATTGTGGTGCTGGTGGACCAAGACTTTAGGCTTTAGAGCAGTTGCTTTGCCAACCTGTTGAGGTGTGCGTATGCATCTGCATCTCCGGTGAAATGAAACTGCGACCAGCCACCCACTGCACCACCCATGCACCAGAACATGACAGGCCACAACCTTAATATTTACAAATAGACCTTGTAGATTGAAGTTTCATAAAACACAATTTCATGTAAGGAAACAATAATGACTTGATGAAATATTGAAATTTTTTAATGAGGTGTTAATTTAAAATAACAGAAATTTTGCTTTTAGGAAATTTAGCTTTTAGAAAAAAGCTTTATTAATTGAACTATTAATAGTTCTACACATAGTTTTGTGGCAGCCATGCTAGTGAAAATAGGCACTATTTTAAGTACGAGAAACCAGTGTCTAAATTTGCAGACTTCATCCTCTGAAGCCAAGTCTACAGGTCCTGCAGAGGACGTGAAGGTCGGGCTGAACTTGACCCTCCTCTTACATTAACATGGTCAAGCCTTTAGATACCCAATCAACATTATTGCTTCTCATTAACTTGTACAGTATGGAAGCAAGTACAGGTAGTTACCTCAAATGACCAAGAAAGCGTTGTCTGTGAATCTTATCTTATATTTTGTGTCTCATCTCGCAGCATTAATTAATTTGTTTTTACTGTTTGTGAAATATTTTTGATTAATGTGGTGACACAAGGGTTATCACTATGTTATACACCAAATACCAACACCACCTTGGATTAGGGCCCAAGGACCTGTACTAAAGGTCAATTATTACCTTTGAAAAGGACACTGAGGTTCATTCACTCAGGACAGGAGATGGAGATCATGATCATATACAAAACTTTGTTATCATGAATGAGCACAAAGTTTGGCACTGTAACAGAAAAGGGAGCCCAACTGAAAGGGGGGATACAGTCTGAGGCTTACCGGCTGGAGGAGGGGTTTGGTAGGGAAAGTGATATCCAAAAGAAAAAGGAGTCATACTTGGTGTGTTAGGTGTGTTAGAACATGGATTCAACTTGCACTGGGATATCCCTTTAAAGCTAAATAAAGGTTGGAAATGTTGTATTTCTAGCCAAAAAAGTAGAATATATCACGAGTCTGTGAAACACAGCTATTAAACATTAGCCATTCAATCAATTTACACACATTTAACTTTATGATATCTTCCGGTATGTGATCTAAGGAATTTCCTCTTGATGAAATTGCCAACTACAGGCCCATCAATATTTCTTCTCATTCTGCTATTGATAGTTCATCTATTAAAAGTCAGCAGAAAACAGAAAAAGGAAATCTACTCCATCATAAAGTTTTTGAGGAGAGTACCCCAAACTTCTGTTAACATTGTCCCACCCACTTTCATAAACTTCCTCGGCTGGTTGCACAAGAGATTGCTGCCTAAAAAAACCCCACAAATATGAGTTTTGACAAGCTCCTCTCATTGTTAACCTTTATGAATGTTTTTCTGAGCATGGGGTAAGATCTAGACATAAACACAGATGACCAACATCATCAGGTTAATTTAATCTATGACCAAATGCCTACCAACTATTAACATTCTATCAGTCTCAGCTGTACTTAAGCTGTGCTTATTGGGCTGCTTACTTTATCTTTGTTTTCAACTTTTTTCCTTTTTACTTCATCTTGCTTTTTCAGTTTTTATTTAGTTATTTATTAAACTACATCCTCTCTAAACATGTTTGTGTGGAGAGATTTTGTTGTTTCGCTGGTGGTGGAATCGCTCCTTTTACTCTGCCTCTCGACAGTGGCTAAGCAACACCGCATTGTTTACTCCAGGGATCAGCTGATAGAGCTGAAGCCGGCTGGCTTGGCTATGGTGTTAGAAGATATCCCTGCTGAACTTTGGAGGAAAACACACCAGGGATGCAGAGGGAAGGGATCGCTACAGCGGAGGAAAGGAGCGAAACACCAGAGACTTATGGAGAGGAAGACATACAAGCCGTGTCTCCCATCTCTCATCATGGACAGTGTGAGATCACTAGGGAATAAAATGGATGAGGTGGTCATCGGGAATACCAGGAGCGTAGTTTGATGATTTTCTCAGAGTCATGGCGGCACATGGATGTTCCTGACCACAATGTTTCCGCTGAGGGTTTCCACACTGTCTGGGCTGACAGGGACTGCACTAAGAGTGGTAAGCATAAAGGGGGTGGGGGGGCTTCCTGTTTATGTGATCAACAGGTGGTGCAATCCTGGTCACATTACTGTCAAAGACCGCATTTGCAGCCCGAATATTGAACTGTTAGCTGTGGACCTCCATACTTACTATTTACCCTGTGAATTCTCGCATGCTGTTGTAGTGGCTTTGTATATTCCCCTGTCCGCTAACCCGACATCAGCATGTGACATCAACCACTCTACATTAGCCGAACTACAGACTGCACACCCGAGTGCTCTCATTATAATCTCGGGTGACTTCAACCATGTCTCCATTATAAAGACACTCCCGAAATTCACCCAGTATGTGACCTGCAAAACCAGAGAGGAGAAGACCCTGGACCTTCTGTATGCTAATGTAAAGGATGCATACACGTCCACGTCCCCTCCCCCACTATGTGCGTCTAGTGAAGAGGCTACCTGTGACCACAAAGACAGTGAGGACATGGTCAAAGGACTCCTATGAGGCACTGCAGGGCTGTTTTGAGGTGACTGACTGGAATTAACCTGTGAGCCACATGGAGAGGACATTGATGGGCTTACTGAGTGCATTACGGACTACATTAATTTTTGTGTGGAAGGCATTGTCCCAGCAAGGAATGTGTGTTGCTACCCAAACAACAAGCCTTGGGTAACAAAAGACATCAATGCCATACTCAACCAGTAGAAGAGGGCTTTCAGAGGTGGCAACAACGAGGAGCTGAGGGACATTCAGATGGACCTGAATGTGAAGATCAAAGAGGCTAAGGACGGGGCTGGAGAGAAAACTCCAGCAGAATAATATGAGGGAGGTCTGGAGTGGTATGAGGACCGTCACTGGTATCATACCAACTGGTAGTAGAGCTGATGGCAGTGTGGCTCGGGCCAGTGAGTTAAATCTGTTCTTTGACAGGATTGACACTGCAGCCCTAGCCCCTGCTGGCTCTTCTGTTGACTGTCTCCAGCCATCACCGCTTCTAACTCCCCTTCCTCCTCCTGATAGCACTGCATCCACCTCTATGCGCCCCTCACCCATCCCCCACTCCTCACACCTCCTCTGGCTCTCATGCTACCTGCCCTCCTCTTACTATGAACTCCAACTCTCCACCTCCTCGACCTGCACTTTTGACACCTCTTCATGTTAGGAGAAAGCTGAGCAAACTCCCTGCTGATAAGGCTTGCAGGCCCTGACAGTGACAGCCCACGGGTTCTCAGAGCATGCGCCGAGCAGTTTTGTGGAGCGCTTCATCGTGTCTTCGACATGAGCTTGAGCCTCCAGAGGGTCCCTGTGATATGGAAGACGTCCTACCTAATTCCAGTGCCAAAGATGCCACAGTCCAGTGGTTTCTCTGACTACCGACCGGTGGCACTGACATCACATATCATGAAGACCCTGGAGAGACTCGTCCTGGAGCAGCTCAGGCCTATGGTCAGGTCTGCACCTGGATCCCCTCCAGTTCACCTACCAGCCCCGGATTTGAGTTAAGGATGCATTCTACTAGCTGAACCGTGTCTATGCCCACCTGGACAAGCCGGGGAGCATTGTGAGGGTCAAGTTCTTTGACTTCTCCAGAGCTTTCAATACCATCAGGTCTGTAGTACTGGGAGATAAGCTGACGGTGATGCTGGTGGATCCCCAATCACCCCCCCCTTGTGTACTGGATTGTGGATTACCTCACTGGCCGACCACAGCTTGTGCGCTTGCGGCACTGTGTGTCAGATGCAGTGGTCAGCAACACCGGGGCCCCATAAGGGACAGTCCTCTCTCCTTTCCTCTTCACCCTTTACACCACTGACTTCAGCTACCAGACAGAGTCTTGCCATCTTCAGAAGTTTACTGATGACTTTGCTGTATTTGGATGTATCAGCAAGGGTGAGGAGGCTCAGTACAGAGCTATGGTGGACAACTTTGTCACATAGTGTGAGCTAAACCACCTGCAGCTCAACACAACAAAAACCAAAGAGCCGGTGGTGGATCTGAGGAGAACCAGGACACCATTGACCTCAGTTTCCATCCCGGGGCATAACGTGGACATTGCTGAACACTACAAATATCTGGGGGTCCTTTACAAGAAGGGACAGAGCCGCCTTTATTTTCTGAGGAGGCTCCGCTCCTTTAACATCTGCCAGACCATGCTGAGGATGTTTTATGAGTCTGTGGTGACCAGTGCTATTCTGTTTGCTGTTGTGTGCTGGGGCAGCAGAGTAAGAGTAGCAGATGCCAACAGACACAACAAGCTGATCAGGAAGGCCAGTGACATTGTGGGGATGGAGCTGGACACTTTGACAGCAGTGTCAGACAGGAGGATGCTGTCGAAGGTGCGGGTGATACTGCAGTATGGCTCTCACAATCTCCACAACGCTCTGGTCGAACAGAGGAGCACCTTCAGCAAGAGACTGATTGCTCCTAAATGCACCACTGACCACCACAGGAAGTCATTCCTACCTGTGGCCATCAATCTTTACAACTCCTCCCACTGAGGATTGGATTTTTTACATAAAAAAAACAAAACAAAAACAAAAGAAAAAGCAAAACTGTAATTTATTTCTCTGATTTTTCTCTAATATTTTATTGTCTACTTTATCATGTATTTTATTTTATTATTGTCTACATTAATATTTTATTTATATCTTTATCTTTATTTATTGTTTCCATTCACACTGTTTTTCTATTTCTACTTTGCACGGGGCGCCTGTAACAAAAACATCCCCCCCCCCCAAGGATCAATAAAGTATAGCAGCTAGTTTTGCCTCATATTTCTGTCTGTCTGTGCAACAAAACTTAAACATGACCTTTTATCAAGTGCACAAATAACACAGTGTGGTGCAGTTGAGTGAAATTGTGCTCTCCTTGATGGTTAGTGAGTCTGTCCACTTCCATATCTTTCACGTCAGGGGAGCTGAGCTCTGGATGTTTCTGGTGTCCCAATTACATCATAAAAGCACTCATTATTAACAGCTTTAGAACAACATTCAAGGGCAAACGACTTTGAAATGGGAAACTAGATGTTTTCTTTTCCTTCTCTCCTCACACCACATATTTGATTTAGCTACCTCTCAATAGTAATTCACTTTGATATGGTTTTCCACATAAACAAAGCTATGTGGCTGGAAGCATGCCGCTGGCCAATGGAGTGTTTCGGCCAAAGGAATCCATATTGTCACAGCTACAGAGCACTGTCTCCACAGAAATGGAAACAGTGTCATCAGCATTAAGAGAAGGGGAATACCTTGGCTGATTGCTCCCAATGTGTGTGTATGTGTGTAAGAGGAAGTGATGAGGGAGGGAATGATTGTCTGTGTTTATTGAGCTGTGTGTTTGTGTGAAGGTGTGTGTGCATCACGATGACTAGTCTCATGATAGCTTGGCTGTGTGACTGGTGCTCAAAACACACGCCACTAGATGGGTGACAGTATGTGCTTTTACCTGAAGTAATCACTGTGTGTGTGTGTGTGTGTGTGTGTGTGTGTGTGTGTGTGTGTGTGTGTGTGTGTATTGGGTCAGAGGTAGAGAAAGTGGGGAAAAAAAGGAAAGAAAAAAGAAAAATATGTAAACATTATTTTACATTTGTAACTTATTTAGCAGAGTGGTCACCTTATGTTGTCCCAGTTTTTTCCATTAGTGTTCAGACTTAGAAATTGTATTATTTTATTCATGGACCCCCAAGTTTCTACACTACAATGGACTAACCAAACTCTGGCGCTTCCGTTTTCACAAACCAGTGTAGGGGAGTTGAATTGAGTAGTGTTCAGATGGTCATGAACAGCAACAACACTTCTAGATACCATTAAGTCTTGCACACTGCACCTATAAAAAACAAACAAACATGCAAATAGACAGAATATCCTCAACACATTGACAACAAATATATCAAATTTAAGGTGAAATACTCTATGAATTAAATAAACTGAATACACATTCGCCACTTTGACACAACCCATGTAGCATAAAGAAGTATACACAAACAGTAAAATATGTTGTATTGGACTTGAAGCCTTCCTGTATTGGCTTGTGGACATTCAACTACCTATGTCTTCTACACATGAAAAATACTATTTTCACTAAACACTTACTGAGAACCCTCTACCATTTCTTATGGTAGTTATATACACTACACTGTTTAAATTAAGATATATTTAAAGTTTTACATAAAAATGTACAAAACCTTTGATCAAGAGACTTGCTGTAATGAATGAATGCATTGCTACTTTGCATGATATGAGGTTGTTCAAAGGCAACGGCAATGGCATTAATATTATACTTTCAAACTTATAGGCTTATCAATATCCATCCAATCCAAAATCAGTCTGAAGGGGATTTCTTATTCTGGACAGTTCTTAGTCTGTCCTCATGCCCTCAGAAGGTCTAAGGCTGCAGCTGAATACCTCACTCTTGTCTTGCTGTTGCTAATGGACACAGTGAAAGTAGCACAGTAGCAACAGAAAAACCTCCTTCAACTACACTGCATCATATCTTACCCACCTAAATCCTGCCATGCAGTTTATTTTGAGGTGATGTATACTAGCATAGCACAGTTAACAGCCAACAAGATGATCAGAACTCTTTACATTTGAAACCTCGGTTGAAGCTCAGGTTTTGGGGAGTGCCAGAAAGGCCTTAATTCCCTTATCACTTGGTACATGTATGCTATTATGTCTTTTAACACCATTTTAAGTAGCATTAGTGAATCCGGTACCCCCCTTCAGCCCCACAAAAGGCAAAGCTTCAATGGAAAGGCCCATCCCACAGTTCATAAAAGCATTCAAAAAAGTGGGACCTTTTTTTGAGTGCCACCTCCGAGAAAGCTGTAAGCACTGATCCCAGCTGTATGTATTTGCAAGGCCTCCAGAATTAATCCCGAGCAATTTTTCTGCACCGCTTGTGCTTGTGATAAAGGAAGGCTGAGTATTCAAATGGACTGGGTCCCTGGCGGCATTAAGTTCTTACCATATTGGGCTGCAGTCAGGCCTGCAGTGTGAAGAGGGGACTGGGGCAAACTACTGAGCCTTGCCAGGCTTAAAACTCTATACCGCTCTATCTCTGCCTCCCCCTCTATTCTAGCCAATCTTTTGATCTCACCAATAAGGAAACAAATGCATCAGGTGCATAAGTCAGAGGCATCCTCTCCTGCGACCAGTATCAGTGTAAGACATGTAGTTATCATGTTGTTCACTTGTATTTACATTCACACCTGCACTAAACTAATTAAAGGCATGTTAATTCAAGTGGTCATAATCTCTGGAGGTCCTTTAAAGCTTTTTGTAACTTACGTACCATTTTTCAAGTTCACAGCTTGCCTTATGAATTTGAATTGAGTATGGCTGTATTTTTAAATGCTTCAACCCCACTGACCCACTGACTGGGCCAGTCATAATAACCCATGCTGTACACTGCCTGACTCTGCTTGGAGATAGTGAACTTTTCTTCCAATTTTGTTGATCACAATTACAAGGATTTACAAATAGAGGTATTTCACAGGTAGCTTTCAGTTTGCCTAACATTGGCCAATGAGTAAAAACAGAATAATGATAATAATAATGAAAAAGAAACAGGAAATCGAAAAGAAAGAAAGAAAGAAAGAAAGAAAGAAAGAAAGAAAGAAAGAAAGAAAGAAAGAAAGAAAGAAAGAAAATACGGCGTGTTTAACTTTCAGTTGAATTTTGAGAAGGCATTAAAACAACATTTAGAAGTGTGCTGGGCCCTTGACCCCAAAAGCCCCAGGTTTGCTGTATGCAGTTTTGAGTACTTGTCAGGTGTTCATATGTCTGCCATCCATCTGTCGACAGATTCTGTGAACATGATAGCATCACAACCATCATTAAGTCTGTTGAGCGTCTTTTCCCAAGTGTATAAACTGTAAATCTCTCACTTTGTGAAATATCAGTTTCAGTCTGTCTTAAGCTTCTTCCAGAGTGGACTGATGTGATCTCCTCCTCTACTATGTATCTAATCATTGTTTTGTATTTTATATCACTGTGCGGTTTTCCCTTGAGCCCCTACGGGTTTGTCAAACCTCCTCCTGTAATGTGCACACAGGATGAACTGTATTGGGGAGGGTGGACAGGTAATGAAGTCATGTCAGTTGAGGGTTATGTAGTCTGCAGACATTTCCAAATGGTTTCTTGTGCTGAGAAAATACTTTCCCACTCCTGCAACCTTGTTTATTGAGAATGTGGTTTGAAATGTTAAGTACAGAACAATTGCCTGTATCTTCAACAATTAAAAATATTATATGTAATAATAGAACATATTATTATTTATTGTGTATATATTACTGTATATATGGATATATTCCAGTAGAATGTACATTTACTGTTTTTATGCATATTTCTGGGACTTTGAATGGGAGCAGCTGTAACGCAAGCAATTTCACTTCGGGGATCAATAAAGTATTTCTGATTCTGATTGTGATAAAAAATAAAATCATTTAAAAGGGGAAAAAATAGTTATGTTATTGCTTTTGCTCTCAGGAAATGTTAGGACAAATCCAGGCCCTGTGACTCTTGCGCAATGCCTCACTCCTTTATATTTTAAGTCTAGTTTTGGTTTCGATTTGGGATTATTCATATCAATGTCAGGAGTTAACGCTCTCAAATGGACATGATCAGGATGGATAAATTGAACAAATGCTTTTTTTTTTTTTTTTTTTCAGCATATTTGGTTCTTTACGTTGCTATTAATGAGCCTTTCCTTTACTGCAGGTAACACAATGACTAGGGATAAGTGCCTCATACAATGAAATAATGTTGGTTGGTGACTTGAACCGGGATTGGTTACAATGAATAAATTCAAGACCCAATCAAAAAAATGTGCCTTTTAAATTTGATGCAACAGTTATATTCTTAAAGGATGTGACTTATCATTGTGTGATGTGGTTGTGCAAGATACAAGAATATCTAGAAGTAAACCTTGTTTTGTTGAGAAAACATAATATGAAGATGTTTGTTAAGCAGGCTTTTTTACTTGATTCACTTGTTTAATTGGGGAAGAACAGCCTGTTTTCATGAAGTTGAACTGGGATTGCTTTCAGAAAGGCTTAATTGATATTGTAAACAAACAACCCATCCAATGCAAAAATAGAATAATATGAGAAATATAATAAATGATATAAATGATTATCCTTATCGGGATTATCAGGATGAATGATGACTGAAAATCAGCATGAATGTTAAATTATTTTAAGAAGCATTTTATTTCCTCTTTTTTTTTAAACTAGTAGTAGACACTAGTAGACACTTGTGGCAATCCTCAGGTTTTAAATTTTGACCACAACAGAGGTTATTTGGCCTTTGATAAACTTAAACTTGAAAACTATATCATTTAGAACCTCTGTTTCTAAAATTAGGTTCAGTATTTATTGCTAAACCACAGTATTACATTTGTAATCTTACCCTGTCAACAAATAAAATCCCCAGGGACTGGAAAACTGCCTTTGTCAGTCTGCTATTGAAAGGTGGTAATCCAAGCATTTTAAATAATTACAGATATCTCTACACTCTCTGTTTTGGCAAATGTACTTAAATCTCTGGTCAGTGAGCAAAATAAATATCTGGCTTCTGATTCCATGCTGTCTATATTTCAGTCAGGATTTCAAGAATGAAAAAAAACCCAGACTACAGCTGTCATGAAGGTTACATGTGATATAACTGAAGCCCTCAGTAATAAGCACGACTATCTTTCCTTGTTGATACATTTTGTAAGGCCCCTGATGCTGTTGAATATGATGCTGTAATTGGACCGGTATGGTTGGATGGTTTGCAAACTACCTCTCAGACAGAACCCGGGCTGTTCAGGTAGATGGTGATTCCCCTGACGAACTGCAGGTCCACAAGTCAAGCTCAGTCCTGGGCCTTTGATTATTTACCTTTTTATTCACAAACAGTATTTCATTTTTTCTTCTTTTTTTTTGTCTCAGAGAGCTCCTAAATTTGCATAAAAACTCCTATCAGGGAGTCTTAGCTTAAGCCGTCAACAGAACTGCACCAATCTACCTCCAAACACTGGTTAGGCCACACACCCCTGTATGAGCACTTTGCTCTACTACATCAGCTGGCTGGCTGGTATCAACCATCGCTGAGGGCAAACAGAAATTGCTGCATGTTTTTATAGTTTTTCTTAGAAACATGTTACAGTTGCCTTATATGTCAGTGTAATCACACATTGTGTCAAAGATTGTGACACAAGATCAACCACAAACATTTTCCTTCCTCTAATCTTGTAGTATATGGTGATATTGCTTAATTGAAGAGCTCAGACACAGAATGTATGACACTGTGTTTGAATGCTCAAATATAATGATTTTTCTTTTCAACTTCAAAACTACTTAACAGGTAAGTTAAAGGGGAAAATTGGATTTCAAGAGGTTTCAAGGAGGATGGTAGGTGTGGAGTTATGCACTCAGGGTTGAGGTCTGTATTTTTGTGTGTGTGTTTGTGCGTGTGTGTCTGTATGTGCATGACGGTTCCTGTGATCTAAAATGTAATCACAGCAGCCCTCGCATATGCCTCAGCTCTATTAGCTGCTGTTTTCAAAGATAGTTGATCGAAGGCCAAAGAGCTGGCAAGAGATTGAGTGTTGGCCTGGCTTTGATAGATAGAGCTTTCTATTCAGACACTGAGAAAAGGGAGAGTGAGGGTAGGGGGGGGGTCTCTGCAAATCAGCAGAGGTTGGAGAAGAGAGAAGAGGCGACATTGTGGCTGAGGTGAAGGGTTTTTGGAGAGCAGACACAATAGCCTATCAGAGACAACCTGCCCCTGCAACAATCACACTGGTGGAGAAAGGAGAGATGCGATGGCACTCAGTGAGACAGAAACGTATAAAACTCTCCAGCCAGCCCTATTACGCCCACTGTAATAAAGCCCAATAGTCTGATAGCACCTCTCCTCTCACTTTCAAGCTATAAAAGTCACCACTGAATGCCACAACCGCTGCAGGAAATTTATGTCACGCTGTTTATTTGTCCTTCCACACACTTGGTAAAGAACTGGAACCCTTTTAATGCTGTGTGGAACAAGGGTGGTTTCAGAAGCAGATTTTTCTGCTGTTGTTTCCAAAGAAGGCTGTACTTAGTTGATTGTGCATGTGCCGAATATAAAATGTGAATACTAAATATCTGAAAGCATGTCCTGGACAAAAATAGTTGAACAACATAACAGAGACTGGCTTCTTACTGTAAATGATGGCCACTTAACTGGTGAAGTGATGCCACCATGCTGGCCCACCTGACTCACCGATTCCAGTGAGTACTGTTGGATTAACTGGGCAAAAAACAGCCCACACAGAACATGCTCCTGGTAGTAGTATTTCTTCATTACAAACATTGAGTGGCTAAATATTGGTTTAAAACTGGATGGAGCTCTTGCTAATGCTTTTTCAAAAATGTAGCACTTTCAGACCAGCCTTTCTTTTGGCACTACATTTTTGTCAATCGTAGAACCTCCATATCCCTATGTAGTTGCGCTAATGTGTAGGGATACGGAGGTTCTAGGGTTACAAAAATGTAGTGCCAAAAGAAAGGCAGGTCTGACGGAGATGTAAAGTGGTGTGAATTTTCTCTGTACAACATACACTTGAACTGTTTTAGATTTTTTAAGGTGAGCCTTGTTTTAGGTGGTTTATTTCTCTGGACCCCGTGCACTGCAGTGCAAAGCTGAGCATCTGGGCTGGAGCGGCTCTCTACTTCTCCAAACTGAGTCGGTGCTGATCGGTGATTGTGGTAGGGAACTTTATATGACCCCACTTCAAAAAAACAGAACTATCCCTTTACACTATTATGATTGGACTTTGTGGTGGCCTGTTGCTGGTCTATTGTCTGTGATTTGTGTTTCTGAGGTGCTTGGTGAGGCTGGAGCTGGTTTTGCTGCTGGTCAGAGCTGTGCAGGTCCACAAACCTGCAGCACATGAAGTGTAATCAGAACATTGTTTGGAAAACTGCATGTGCATAAAGGACTGCCATGGATTGGTTTCACTTATCAAATAGATCATTTTCTGTTGTGATAGGATCATTTTCCTCTTCCCCTGCCCCCCTTTCATCTGGCATTCCCCAGGGATCAATTCTTGGTCCATTACTTTTCTCAATTTATATGCTTTTTCTGCGTCATATTACTTTCCACTCTTATGCTGATGACAAGCAACTCTACCTCCGGCTGGCTGGTAATAAGAACGAAAAACTTTGTCATTGAAATTCTCATGAACACAGGAACAAGGATTTCATAACCCGGTCACACAGCAATGTGTGATAGTAGATACTGGATACTTCTAAATTGCGACATTGCCTTGCTCCTGCCTATATCAGAGATTTACTTGTGTCCTATGAGCCAAGTCAGGCAACGTGACACAAACAAGCAAGTGAGCTGCAGCAGCTCAGAAATGCAGCCACTACACAGTATTTTGGATTGCTGTCAGTTACCTCTTTTTAATCTTTTCTTATTTGCCGTGTGTGGTGTTGCTGTAAAGCACTTTGCAACCATGTCTTAAAATGCTACATAAATATATATATATATATATATATATATATATATATATATATATATATATATATATAAAAATTGTCATTATTTTACAATTCTTACATTCTTACAATTTTTGTATAACTACAGTAAAACAGTTCAACTTTGGATTACATTTTTGTTAGTGTAAGCCAATGTACATTGCTTATTTCTAACAAGTATAATGTCAGAATCAAGAATCAAGTTAGTAACTTCCCATTTAAAAAGTTTCAATGCATACTGAGGCCTAATGATAATGCCTTCAACTTAACATAGGGAAATGTCACTTTTTATATTTTGAGAAAACAATACATGCACATCAAATGAATCACAGGAAAAATTAACCTGCATGGTTCCCACACCTGCTTAAACAATTTCAGGAGATTCACTGAAAAATTAGAATTTTTGTACAGAGAGCCAGCAGGCTTTAGAGAAACTCAAAGACAACAAGAAAAAGAGGCTTGAATGTGTGAAAACCTCTCAACTGTGCTGTCTTAATGTGATCAGAATCAGAATCACAAAACACTTGATCTCCAAAGGGAAATTGCTTGCTCCCAGTCAAAGTCCAGAAACATGCCAAAAAAACCCCTACTACTACTACTACTACTACTACTAATAATAATAATAATAATAATAACAATAATAATAATGATAATAATAATAATAATAATAATAATAATAATAATAATAATAATAATAATAATAATAATGATAATAATATAAAAACTACATCTAGCAAGAACAACAAAAACAGAACAAAATACAAGAAATGTACATTCTACTAGAACACTTAATATATACAGTGTAATAAATAATGCTTCAGTTGAAAATATACGGGTTATTACAAATTACACTAAATTATTGCAAATAAGAGCAAAACAAAGTGTCCAGAGTCCTCCTATTGACTCAGAGTGTCTGAGCGAGGAGTTTAACAGTTTGATGGCAACAGGCAGGAAAGATTTCCTGTGGCGCTCTGTGGTACCTCTTGGTGGGATCAGTCTAAAACTGAATTGCTGTCTACCACATCATGGAGTGGATGGCTGCCATCGTCCAAGATGACATATAACTTGGAAAGCATCCTTCTCTCTGACACCCCCATTGGGGTGTCTGGCTCCACACCAACATCGTCACTGGTCTTGCAAATCAGTCTGTTCAGTCTTTTGGCATACGCTACCCTCAGCCTGCTGCCCCAGCACACAACAGCAAAGTGGCCACCACTGAGACAAAACATCCTGAGCACAGTCCGGCAGATGTTGTAGGACCTCAACTTTGTCCCTTCCTGTAGAGGGCATTAGTGTCCTTTATTCCATCCAGTTTATAATCAAGTGAGGACACCCGGATATTTATAACCCTCCACAATGTCCACACTGACCACCTGGATGGAAACAGGGGTCAACGGCACCTTGGTCCTCCTCAGGTCCACAACCAGTTCGTTGGTCTTTGTCACACTGAGCTGTAGATGGTTCTGTTCACGCCATGTGACAAAGTTGGCCACAGTAGTACTGTGCTCATCCTCAGCACCCTCACTGATACATCCAACTATTGCTGAGTTATCTTAAAACTTCTGGATATGACAGGTGATGATGGCAGACGATTGATAACATTAAAAGTAAATAAAAGCCATTATTTATTTATTAGAATTGACACAGAAATAATTAATAGTGACTGTCATACAATTAATATATCATATTGTTGAATTAGCAAGGACACTTTTACTTTTTTTTTCTTTTGGTAGAGAAATGTTGAGGATGTAATTAAAAAAGAAATACCCAAATGTTGTGGCAATGTGCTAGGCTGTTGAAAAAACTAAGAAAAAAAATATGTATATGGCCAAGTCATGAATGAGGAGACCAAACACAGTTAAATAATTATTGTGGGCATTTTATTCTCCGACTGCACTTTATAAAGAACCGCATCATTGCTGCAATTTTGAGGATTCAATGTAATCAGTATAAAACAACCAAAATATTTTACCTCTCTCTGAGTCACGCTGACGGTAAACCTCAACTCGAGCTTATGAACTTCAAACAAGTATTTCTGTGATTAAATGTCCCAAGAATTCTAAAAATAATTTAGGCATATCCCACATGAATTGGAAAATGCCACATTCTGAATTGGGAATAGCTAAAGCGAACATGCTGTTGACATGACCTGTTTCAAATTCCGAATATTGTTGCAAGGGATAGCAGAATTATTAGGCATGTAAACGTTCCCAATTATTCACATGTGCAAGCTATATCATTTCAGTGATAAGTCCACAGTATTGCAACAATACAAAATGTTGCATTTACCGTATTTCCTGGCAAAACCTAGACAAATAATAACTTACAAACTAAAGATCATACACATTTACTAAACAAACATTATGAAATTAAATCATACATTTCTTGCTAAATATTATCAAAATGCATTTAAATGCAGAATCTACTGAAACCAGAAAAATAGACAGAAAGAGAAAATAGAAAATATTGCATTTTTCACTGATGATGAAAGAAACGTCCACGATGTATTTTTGTTTCACCGACAGGAACTTTTACAAGTATCAAGACTTACTAGCATTAGTCTCTTTTGCTTCTCTGCTTCATTTGCAGATGACATCCACAGTGGTCACTCCGATAGTGCTTCATCACAAATTAACATTCAGCTCTGCAAGTTTTTTCTAATGAACCTACATGCATCCATCTGCATACATCTAGGACAGGGAACGCAGTTGGTGTGTGCATGTAATTATATGACAAAACGCTGGTGAGTCTCTCTGGGTGCTGAGCAGAGGCTCATGGGTCAGGGGACCAAGCACTGTGGGCCTGGTAATTTGTAAATGTCATTCAGTCAGCCTACAGGGAGGTGAGGGGAGGGGAGTTCATGGCAGTGGAGGGGAGAGGGTGCTGTATGGAGAACAGACAAGGGGGTTGAGGGTATGCAGTGGTCTTTTCTCATGTAGATTATTCTACAACAGATGTGATTCCCTCGTCTGCCTTTGTCTGCAGTGATGGCTTTAGATTTCCTGATGTGTGCAAAACATATTGTTTGACATATTGCATGTTCAATGATGGGTTAGGGTTAGTGGTTTTGTATGTGGTGGCCTCAAACAATTGCTCTCTCCTTACCCTTACTGACTGATTCTTCTCTAGTTTTGTGTTCTGCTAGTGTCCGTGTCACTACTGGAAGCATGAGGCGGTACCTGCAGCCCAATCAGGTTGCACAGGTAAACCAGCTCCTTCGGGATGGCACATCAGTTAAAGTGGTTGCAAGAAGGTTTGCTGTGTGAAATCCTCAGAGTGATTGTCAGACCTGGGCCCTGAGTTCGTCCTGGTGCAGAACTATGCCAGGCCTCATGTGGACAAATTTTGTAGGCAGTTCCGGCATGATGAAGGCATTGATGCATTGACTGGCCCTCTTATTCCCTGACCTAAATCCAGTTGAGGACCTATGGCACATGTGATATGTATCAGTGAATCTGATGCCGCCAAATACTGCCACAGACTGTCCATGAGCTGACTGATGCCCTGATCCAGGTCAGGGAGGAGATCCCCCAGGGCACCATCCACGCCTCATCAGGAGGATGCCCAGATGTTTTAGGGAGTGCATATTGACATTGGAGGGCCATACACACTGCTGAGTTGCTGTGTTAAAATGGATCAGGCTGTAATTTCAATGTTTTACTTTGATTTTCAGTGTGAATTTGGATCAAGCCCTCAGAGGGTTTCCACTAACCTAAACATGCTTAGATAACTCTTGACTGCATCTAATAGTAAATTAATAACAAAGCTTGTATTTGTATTCAAGAGAGATAACCAAGAATGCAAACTGCAAACTTAACAGTGCTCTTCCATAGTATGGACTCCTATGTTAAACCTACCAAGTTCCAACTCCCAAGGACAAGAATCTGGACTTAGCATTAGAAATTGTCCATATTTCAAACTACTGTTTGTGCATTGCAAGTATAGAAAGTTTGCATGTCAACAATGACTAAAGGGGACTGGGCTTAGCGAAGGCTCAATTGTGCTCCTCCTTTCCTTAAGTGTGTTCATGTTTTGTAAGCCTGGTGCTGTGTGCATGTGTGTTTGTATTTTTCATGAATTATCAGGAGCCAGAGCCTTGCTGATTAGACCTATAATAGCCCAGTCAGGCCTCCCTCAGTGTTTTTCTCCAGCTTTACTTCATTAGTGCAATACTAGTGCATTGCCCGTAGGAAGTATGTATTCCTATAGAAAAGTGTGAGGTTAAGTAGCTGTTTCATGGATGGCCAAATGAGGCTGTGTTTGACGGTGGGACGTCAGGGATATTTAGGTTTGTTGTGAAATTCAATATACCAGGGAATAATTGGCTGTTTTTGACTATTATTTTGCCATTACATTTCACCTTAAAACTTATTTACCTTGCCTTGCTTGGTGTCATTATTTTCAGCACAACATCATGTTGTGTGACTGTACAGTTATGTTTTCATTTTAACATACTGTTTTAACACAATGGACCTAAAATCACAAAAAACCATAAAATCTGAGTGGGAAAAAGTTTTTACTGTGAAAACCACAAACATCTTTAACTAACCATGTTTATTACTTATAATGTAAATAAAAATTGTTGTTTGCTAAATTTGTGCATAGGTGTTTGAAATTAACAGAGTTATATGTAACTATTTACATTTCAATGCAGGCAGTGCCCCAGGCTCAGGCCTCCCTCAGCTCCTTCCTGCCTGCTCCACATTCAGCAGTCTCCTCATTGTTTTGACTTATTAAACAAAAAACAACTTCATTACATACTAAACACACTACACCAAACACTACATAACACACTACTCTCTCACAATACTCTCCAAACACGCTAAATGTCACAAATCTCTCAACTCTCCAAACTCTGTTACCGTCACTGTTGCTGTCACTTTTTCGCCGCCATCCCTCCCACAACTTCCCCCTGTTCCTCAGCAACCAAATCACGTGGTTTGCCATATAATTTTGTGATTGATTGGTGTGGCGCCCTTTTCCACCAATAGGAAAGGGAGTAGCACAGTCTTTTTTTGCTTGCAAACACTTCCTGCTTGGGGACACTTTTGTGAGAGAAGCCCGTTTTGACCTTTTCTTCCTGCACCAAACGCGCAGCAAATGTGATGGCATGTTCGCGAAAAAGCGTGGTGGACATTATTTATCATAGGTTCAGTTTTACTTGGCCTATTGACATGATATAAAAACTGGGATATAGTTTGAAGGCCACGCCAACACATATTTTGGAAAAAGGACTCATGGAGGCTCTGTCTTGCTGCTACATCATCTTAAATTGGTTCATGTGATTTGGACGCACCGGCGCATCCGTCGACTCAGGAGGTGGGGCATGGGGGTGGACTCTGTAGTGATTGGCTCTGGTGTGCACATAGCTATGGTGGCTATGGTTGACAATGCTAGCAGAATTGGTAAATCATTTATGAAATAATTTATTAATGGTATCATTGTAGTCCAAACAAATTCGAAATTTTGCTCTGCTCTTGAAATTGACAAGCCTCTGGTCTGCCTGTGACAAAAATAAACTTGAAGAGTATTGTCCACCGAGAAGAATGGAGATCCGCTTCTAGAACACTGCAGACACAGCTGTGATGGGTCCAGTGGTAACTAGGGGTAATACCATAAGCCCTGTATAAGCCCATATTCACTACACAAGGTGTGTTTTGGTGAACTTTGTATGGAAATATGGTTTCATTCCATAGAAACAAGCAACCAGCGGGTTTAAAAACTTCACATACAGGTTGGTTCGTGTCTGCAGTATCCTGTACCAATGTGTATTCTAGCAGTGACTGCAGTAATGTCTGTGTATGGCTGCAGAGTCTGCCCAAGCCTGTCGTCTTATATAGGCTGTATGGGTGCTGAAAAAACTAAATAACATAGTTTTATCTTGTGCTTAAATACAAGCTGGTGGGGTTGAATCTCTGCTTACAGTGGCCAACAACAAATTAAGGCCAGGTAAAAACCACTAAGGACAGGTGGAAGTACCTCTAATATAATAGCTCTTCTCACCTGGAGCAGCATCAATTATGAGTCACTTTTAATGTTACACTTTTAATGTGCAGGTAGTGGGGAGTTTTTACTATCTGCATATTAATCACAAAAATGCTAAATGGATACTGAATGAAAACAAGTGAAACAGCAGAGTGGTGAGTATAACTTTTGTCATATTATTTTTATGTAGCCCTATTTATTTCTCAGATATGAGCTGACCTGATCATCCATATCTATGCTTTTAACTTTAAATCACTTAATACACTTAAGTGAGATGTATACTACTGTATATATGTAGGTTTTATAAATGTGGACAAACCCACTAAAAATAAGCATGTTTTCTTAAACTTTATTTATACAGCACTTTTCAAAATAAGTGACAAAGTGCTTTACAATAAAACAGATAATATGAGTTAAAAATCCAAACAAAGAGATAACATAAATAATTTCAATAACTTACCATTTAATAAATTAAATAACTGCCAACATAAGATAACCACACCATAAGATAAATGTGAGTTATAAGAAGGGATTTAAAAGAACCTAACAGTTAAAAACCTAACAGCAGCATTTTGTATCAGCTGCAGTCTTTGGATGTTTTGCCTGCTGATACCAGAATGAAGTGCATTACAGTAGTAAGGAGGAGATTAAAGCATGGATGACATGTTCTAAGTCTGCACTTTAATCACCTGAGTATCAAACGATAATTCTGAGTCAAAGATGACACAGAGATTAGGAGCCTCTTTTCGAACATTGTTAGATAAGGCGCCCAGACTAGAGGATAGATTGGTAATACTAGTAGTGCTGGGGCCAGAGGGGCTCATTATAACAATGTCTGGTTTGGAGTCATTCAACTGCAGAAAATTTTCAGACATGTGGGACATACAACTGCGTACCATCTGCATAGCAATGGAAATCAATATTGTGTCTACGTATGATTTGCCCCAGGGTTAGTGAGGTATCTGGATGGCAACACATTCGGATCTTTGAGCTTACTCAGTTTAGATTCAAAGATGACTAATCGGTTTTCCTTGTGTGAGTGAAGGTCCAGGAGTTGGTTTCCAACTGTGAGTGTGTCAAAGGTTAGCAGCCAGCCAGGCCACCATAAAAGTACTAAACGAAGGCGAAGCATTTTGGCATTGCTTTTGCCATCGGATCGGATGCTGGCATGAGATCTATTTCAATAAAGATTGCTCTATCATTCCACCCAGCCTTGCCTCCACAGAATTCTTTTATGAACATACTACTCGCCGACACCTTTGTTGATGAGTGTCCAGAAACCACAGTAGCATGTAAAAAGTGAATAGGAGAGGTCCCAAAATAGATCCCAGAGGAACCCCACAGAAGTGAGGGGCACAAGAAGAGGAGGCTTCTCCAAGCCTTACAGACAGTGAACTGTTGGACAGATAGGAGATGAACCAAACCAGAGCCACATCACTGATACCAACATAATTTTTCAGATGGCAGAATAAGACATTATGGTCCACTGTGTCAAAAGCTGAGCTGCGGTCAAGGAGAATCAATATTGAAGACAGGCCTGTGTTGTAGTAAGTAATTGGTGACCTTGACCAGCGCAGTCTCAGTGCTGTGAAGGGAGTAGGAACCAGATAGAATTTTTTCAAAAATATGATCGTCATTCATAAGAGAAATCAGTTGAGTGGAGATGATTTTTTCAAAAATCCTGGAAAAAAAAGGCAGCTTTGAGATTGGTCTAAAATTACTTAAAAGAGAGGAATCTAGAGAGGGTTCTAGAGACCCGGGTTCGACTCCCGGCCCGGGGACCATTTGCTGCGTGTCACTACCCCTCTCTCCCCCTGTTACCTCTCTCTCTCTCCCGCTGCACTATCAAGTAAAGCCACAAAGGCCAAAAAAAAAAAAATGCTGCCCAATCTCCGCTATTTTGTTTAAAAAGTGATTAAGAAATTCTTCACATTTGTCAGGGGAGGATTCAACTGGCTGACTGGGAGGGGGACCAACCACAGCATTTACAGTTTTCTAGGAATTCTGGGATTATGACCCTGCTTGGCAATCTCAGAAAAATAGTTGTTTCTTGCTTCTCTGATTGTACACTGGTAAGTGAACATTAGCTCTTTTAGAGATACAAGGGAGACACTGAGTTGATCCTTTTTCCATTTCCTCTCTGCCATCCTGCATTGTCTCTTAAAAATTTGTAATTCTTCATTCAGCCATGGCAGGAGCAAGAGCTGTTAAAACCACTGACAAGTTCATCTACGATGAGGCCATGTAGTTCACCTGTGTTAAGAACCATGCTTGAGGACATATAAGCTTGGCTGAAGCGAGGAGCAGACAGTGAATTAAGGGGGCTGTCATGACTCCTGTTTTTGTTTGTTCTTGTATCTGTTTTTTGGTTTCTTGTATTTGATTCATGTCATTGTATTATGTCTTGTTTTCGTTTTTCCATGTCTTGTGGCTCATGTTTTGATTTTCCATGCCCTCATGTGTCCTTTAAGTTTCTCTCATGTTCTCCCCTCTGGCTCCCTCTGTCTGTTGTCTTGTTCCCTCCTGGTCTGTTCCTCTGTGCTCCTCCCCCTCATTATCACACCTGGCTTCCTTCCTCCTCTCTCTCCTCACCTGTTCCTTGTCATGTCATTAGTGTCTGTGTACTTAGTCTCTGTGTTCCCCTCACTCCTTGTCCAGTCATTGTTTTCTGTTTTCTGTTTGCCCCTGTTCCTGTTCCTGCTCCTGTTCCTTGCTCTGTTCCTGCTCCTGCTCCTGCTCCTGTTCTTTTTGGTGGGTTTTGGATTTATTTTGTATTTTTTCATGTTTGATTTGACATTGATTTGAACTTTGTATTTTTGCTTTGCTACTTTGTCTCGTTCTTAGTTGCTACTTTGTTTTTCCATCCCCGTTTGTCCGCTTTTGGTTTTTGTAAACAGCTTTTAAATAAAAGCTCGCCTTTTGTTTTCCTGATCTTGCCTCCGGTAACTGCATTTGGGTCCAACTCCCCTTCCTTAGTCTTACCTTTTTACCCTGACCTGACAGGGGCAGGAGTGAATCAGTGTGGGTGGTTTGGGGTCAGGAGAGAAGAACGGAACATGGAAAAAACTTTGCCTTGTGAGCAGAGATGGCAAAATCATCCAAATTCACTTCATCCACACAGAAACCATGGGCGAGCACAAGGTCAAGTGTGTGCCCTTTGTCATGGCTGGGCTGCTTCACATATTGGGTCAAACTAAAAGAATTAAAACTTTGATAAAATCCGAGGTAAACGAGGAGGAAGAAGGGCAGCAGACATGCATATTAAAGTCACCAAGAATGAGAACTCTGTTATATTGTAACATGATGACTGATATAAGGTCTCAAAATTCCTGAATAAAACCAGAAATGAGTTTAGGGGGTCACTAAATTGAAACACATAAAATAGGCAATTTAATCTTTAAAATACAGCTAAGACACTCAGAGGTACATTTCTGTGTATTACTGGAAGCCCTCCCAGCCTGTCATTCTTGGCGGTGGAAATATAAATAATCTGGGGGGAAGACTCAATGAGAGGGGCACATTCATCAGGATTAATCCAGGAATCTGTGATGAGGAAAAAGTCGATGTTTGTCATGATAAAATCCTGGCAGACAAAAGACTTATTTGCAAGGGACCTGACATTGCGTAAGCAGGAATAAACTGATTTAAAAGCAGGGATTAAATGAGTGGTTTTCACTGTGATGAGGATGTTTCTGTGTGGACTTTGAGTGGATGTTGGTAGTGCAAACTACCTTTCAATGATCTTAACAGGAATCCTAATAGGAACAGGTGATTTGATAAAACCATCACTACCATCACAAGAACCACCAGCACCAGGGCTTACAGAGGATTCAACATGGGTGAGAGAGTCAATAGAGGAGACAGATCCAGGACCAGCTTGACCCGCACTGCCAAGGACAGGGTTATGAGATGCCAGGTTAGGACATTGGGCAGGGTCTCGCTGGGGAAAGTGTCAATTTAGACTGAACACAGTGAAGTTGGTGAGATTGTGATTGGTGCCCATCCTATTTAAGTGTAACCCATCACATTTAAACAGGTCCTGTTCCATCCAGAAATAGTCAAATTTGCTAATGAAGCCTAGTTCAGCTGCAGCTGTGAAGTTCTGCATCCATGTATGCAGGCTAAAAAGGTAACTTAAACGCTCTGAGCTTTTGGTCAAAGCAGGAATTGGGCCAGACAAGACGCAATATTTCCCAAGGCTCTCAACTGTATTGACCAAAGACTCAAGTTTAGTAGTAGAGTTTTGTGGGTTGTCTAGACATGAAAAGACAGTAGGTAATAGTGCCAGGGAGTTCAACATTTTTAATGATAGAGTCACCAATTATTAGAATTTCTGGAGGTCTATCAATACAGCATTTGTTATGGACTGTTATTTTGAATGAGCGAGAAGACAGGATAGTGGCAGATGTATCGGTGTTTGCTAACTTCGAGTCACCTGTGCCGATGATGTCATCTCTGGCCTCTGGAGTTACCAGTCCATCTGGCTTGACAGAAGATCGCAGCGGGTCCAGCTGCACGGTTAGATGAGTGGAGCTGGAGATCTGAAGAGAAGAAGAGCGTCTGGGACGTTTACTTTCCGAAATCAACGGACTCGTCGGTGGAGTACGACATTTCCTGTTGAAGGAGCAACCCGGGACTTGATGCCCCTGGCAGAGCTATGAGCATATGGCCGCAAGCTCAATTTGCTTCTCAAGAGGGGTGAAGAAGTTGTGCAGCGGGAAAGGGTCGAGGTCATCATCCTCTGGAGTAAACAGAGGCAGAGAGACCTGTTGCCTCCTCCTAACAATAGACACCCAGGGGGGAGAGTGAGGTTGAAATGGCCCAGGAATATCCTCAGCCGGTGGACATTCAGAGCTACAGGGAGCACCCTGCTGCAGTGCGTCAACCCAGGAAATGAGGAGGGCCTGCCTCTGGACGATATCATCCAGGAGGCTCTCGATTGAGTGTAGTTTGTATCTCAGGATGAACAGCTCAGATTCTGCTGGGGTAAGTGGAAGCATGCCGCATGGGCCCAGAGTTAGGCCCAATGATGATAGCTGACAGCAATTTTCCTATCAGCGAAAAAAAGGACTCAGACCTCTTGTTTAGGTACCTGACTCCAACTTGGCTAATGTAGCCCTGATGAATAATTCAAAGTCTCCTGGACAATACCGTTGTCATTTGCTCCAGCAGAGATCTCCAGTGCCTTTTTATTTTTATTTCTCTCCAGCTAAAAGTGGTGCTGCAAGCTAAATCATGCAAGGGAAGGTGGTGCAATTTTGAGGGTTGGTCCAGACTCCTGCAAATATCTCAGACACAAAAAACTACATATATCCACCTGCAGGGGGCGCTATAACCTTGGCCAATGTGTTTTTGCCTATAACTCCCACACCGCCTGAAAGATTGTTCGCTAAATCGTCACATGCAAAACCTACTTTTTCAAACTCCTCCTTGGGATTTTGTCCTATCTGCATTAAACTTTGCACATTCACTCTTTAGCTGGACTTGATCTAAAGTTAGCAAAACAATTTTGCAAATTATTAATGAACAAATTTCTGTAGCTAGCTATAAAAATGTAAACTGTTTGATATCTTGGTCAAACTACATGGTATTAACACCACCATTTGAGATCCTTGGTTGCCATGACACTGGTGATGAGCCAAATTTGGCAAATTTTGGCCACTAGGGGGCACTAAAAACATGGGAAGTTTATATCCCTTATCCCACACCACATACATTGCTGGCTTCTTACAATGGAAGCAAATCAAAATTGGCAATCCTGCAAAGCATACAGGTATAACATGGGCAGATGATGTTGACAACTTTTCATTTTGAAGGCTTTGATGCACATTCATACCAAGTTTCACTCATTTACATGCATATAGTTCAAAGTTCAAAGTTCAAAGTTGGCTTTATTGTCAATGCTGCAATATGTGCAAGACATACAGAGAATTGAAATTCTGTTACTCTCTATCCACAATGAGTGTAAAAAAAGTAGAAGTAAAAATGAAAAAAATAAAGATTTAAATATATACAGGTGACATCACGGAATGTAAACATGTGAAACATTTGTACATAGTGCAATTTGCAATTTTTTTTATTTTTATATATATATATTTTTTTTTCTAAGTGTTCTTTTACTGAGTTTTTACTGAGTTTGTAAAGTGGCTGGTGCCTTTTGGGTGGGGGGGGGGGGGGGTCAGTAATGTCCGTGGGGGGAGGAGGGGGGTCAGGGGGGGGTCAGCAAGGTCCAGAGTTTGTGGGGGCAGCGGGCGGAGAGGGAAGGGGGGGCAATTCTGGGAGAGAGTTCAGCATCCTGGTGGCCTGGTGCATGAAGCTGTCCCTCAGTCTGCTGGTTCTCGCCCGGAGGCTCCTCACCCTCCTCCCAGATGGCAGGAGACTGAAGAGATGGTGGTTGGGGTGGGTGGGGTCGCCCGCAATGCTGAGTGCTTTGCGGGCTAGGCGTAGGGACAGAGAGGGGCCGCTGCGTCCGTACGCGCCGCCTGCCGAGGTCATATATATAGGAAGCCTAAATTGACTGAGCTAAAAAATACTTCCTGTGTCCAGTGGGTGGCGCTATGGATATGACACAGTTTTGATGCACAGATATAATCAGGATGACTCTCTCTATATTCCTAGGATATTTGGTGGAGATTGGGAATCAAATGGTGAAGTTACGAGGACTTGATGCTTTACGGTGAAGGACTGAAATTGACCCCACCACTGTGGCCAGCAGGTATGACGTAGGATAAAGATTTCCATAACTTTTCAAGGTCAGACAATGATACTGACTGACTGTGAAGTCTGAACTGTCAAATCTGTAGCAGGAGATAATTTAAGTATGAGGATTGGCAATATTTCAAAATGGAGGCCAAAATCAAAATGGCCGACTTAGTATTAATGCAGAGTTGTATTTGGAGAGACATCCTCTACAATTATGAGCAGTTTGGTGTGGATAGGAAGTTGTGTGTTGAAGTTATAAGACTTGATGCTTCACGGCGAAGGAAGGAAATAGTTTCCACCGTCACGCCCACCAGGTGTGACACAACAGAAAGTTTTCCATAACTTTTGATCTTCAAGGCATGAAGATGATGCTCAGTGAATGTGAAGACTGTGGTGTTTAAGCTCTAGGACAAGATAGTTTTCAAAGTAGGCATAAATTAGGCAAAATTGGTGCTGCAAATCAAAATGGCTGTCTTCCTGTTGGAGTAACAGTATAGGTGCAAATGGGTGTTTTGTGCGTCTGGTCATGATGAATGTGCATACCAATTGTGTCGATCTACGTGCATGTGGGAGGCGGGGGATGAACAATAGGGGGCGCTACAGAGCCTGCAGATCATGACCACGCCCAATGACAACACAGATCCTTTCAGGGTGACTCCCTCAGCATTTCTGAGCGATTTGGCCAAGATAGGAAATTGTATGAAGAAATTATGAGGACTTGATGCTTTACGGCGAAGGATTTGAATTGATCGCTCCACCACGGCCAGCAGGTATGACGTATGATAAAGATTTCCATAACTTTTCAACCTCAAGGTCAGAGGATGATACTAAGTGACTGTGAAGTCGGTGGTGTTACGTCTGTAGGAGGTAGGCTCAAACTCCCCCTGATGCTTTCAGAACACTGGATGATTTCACCTTTGTGCTCAAAGACAGTGTTCACGGCATGGATATGGAGGTTCCATCTTACTGCGCTTGCTCTTGGGTGTCTGTGTGCCACCACTCTATCAAGCATACTGGTTCTCTTGGGAGATCTTGAAAAATAGCCAAAGAATCCAGCCAGGTCAGAGAAGAACTGATTAAGTCATGGGATGAGAGATGTCACCTGCTGCATGATGACAGCTGAAGAGGAAGAAAGATTGCTGAAGTAAGAGTGCTGAAAGAGCTTAAAAGGTGAACAGTTTCTCTGCCTGCAGACATGCTGGAGCAGTAAAACAGTAGAAAATATCATAAGAATGAATGGGAAAACGCCTCCCAAACTCCTGCGATTTTTGAAAAAATGTAATGGTTAGAATCCAAATTATTTGTATTTGGAGTCACAGGAAACATTGCTGAATGTTGTGATGTCTGTTGTATTTCTGTAGACATCTGCTTTGTAGTGGATATGAGGCTGAATTCCTGTGTGCAACAACATTCAATTTGGACAATGTTCTCAACACATTGAAAACATGTCATTTGAAAGAAGTGCCATCTAGTGGACAGCTTGTATAAAACACCCCATATATTGCTGGCTTCTTACAATGGAAGCAAATCAAGATTGTCAATCCTGCAAAGCACAGTGGTATAACACAGGCAGATGATTTTCACAACTTTTCGTTTTGAAGGCTTTGATACACATTCATACCAAGTTTCATTCATTTACATGCATATTAGGAAGCCTAAATTGACTGAGATAAAACATAATTCCTGTTTCCAGTGGGTGGCGCTATGGATATGACACAGTATTGATGCACAGATCTATTTGGGGCGACTCCCGCTGTATTCCTGAGAGATTTGGTCGAGATAGAAAATTGTACGAAGAAGTTATGAGGACTTGATGCTTCATGACGAAGGATTTTAATGGCGGGCACTGCCACGGCCAATAGGTATGACATAGGATAACGATTTTCCTAGTGTGTCATTGGCATGGTCCGAGGAGTATACTGACTGACTGTGAAGTCTGTGGCGTCCAATCAGTAGGAGGAAGACGTGAAAGTATGATGTACGGCAATATTTAACAATGGCTGCCAAATTCAAAATGGCCGACTTTGCATGGATGTGTAGATATATTCAGGGCAAGACTGTCTACATGAATGAGGACCTTGGTGGAGATTGGGCATTGCATGTGGAAGTTATAAGGACTTGATGCTTGACAGCGAAGGAAAAAAATGGCGTCGGCCATCACGTCCACCAGGTATTACACAGCCGAACGATTTCCATAACTTTTGTTCTTCGAAGTATTAAGATGATGCTGAGTGAATGTGAGGACTGTGGTGTTTAAGCTCTAGGACAAGATAGTTTTCAAAGTAGGCATGAATTTGTCAAAAACGCCACAAATCAATATGGTGGACTTCCTGTTGGACTGAGAGTATGGGTCCAAATGGGTAATTTGTGTGCTCATGAGGAATGTGCACGCCGACTTTTGTTTGTGTATGTGCAAGTAGGAGGCAGGGCAAAATATTAGGGGGGCGCTAGAGAGCCCCCAGGTGACGACCACACCCAGTGACAACACACATCTATTCAGGGTGACTCCCTCTACACACCTGAGAGATTTGGCTGAGGTATGAAATTGTATGAAGAAGTTATGAGGACTTGATGCTTCACGGAGAAGGATTTTAATGGCGGGCACCGGCATGGCCAGCAGGTATGACACAGGATAAAGATTTCCATAACTTTTCATCTTCAAGGTCAGAGGATGATACTGAGTGACTGTGAAGTCGGTGGTGTTACCTCTGTAGGAGGAGATAATTTAAGTACGAAGATTGGTAATATTTCAAAATGGTGGCCAACATCAAAATGGCCGACTTAGTATTGATGCTGAGATGTGTTCACGGAGACAACCTTTACACTTATGAGCAGTTTGGTGTGGATAGGAAATCGTATGTTGAAGTTGCTTGAAGATGCTTGACGGCGAGGGAAAAAAAATAGTTTCCACAGTCCCACCCACTAGAGTATGACATAGCTGAAAGATTTCCATAACTTTTGTTCTTTAAGGCATGCCAGACGATATGGAGTTAATGTGAAGTCTGTGGTGTTTGAGCTCTAGGACAAGATAGTTTCCAAATTAGGCATGAATTTGTTAAATTTGCCGCCACACATCAAAATGGTTGACTTCCTGTTGGAGTGATGGTATTGGTCCAAGAGGGTTTTTTGTGTGTCTGGTCATGAGGAATCAGCCTACCAAATTTTGTTTATCTATGCACTTGTGGGAGGCGGGGCTGAACATTAGGGGGCGCTACAGAGCCCGCAGGGCATGACCATGCCCAGGGGCAATAAAATATAAAATTTTTCGCCGGGTGTGACATATATTCCAAATTTGGTGAATTTTGGGTCATGTTCAGGCTTCCAAAACTAATAATAATAATAATAATAAGAAGAAGAAGAAGATGATTTTTTTCAATTACAAAGATCGATTACAACCTGCTCGGGCCCTAATAATAATAATAATAATAATAATAATAATAATAATAATAATAATAATAATAATAATAATAATAATGATTAAAGCTGCAAGCAGCGATGAACAGGCCCTCGCAGGATGTGCACGTCAGGCTGTGGCGCAGTCGGACTGCGCGCTCACCTGTTATTTGCATGTCACGATGGGGAGAAAAGAAGCAGTAAAGGTCATACCAATCAGATGATGTTTGTCTGACTTCCTGTGTCCAGTGGGTGGTGCTATGGATATGACACAGGAAAAAATGGCGGCTGCCGTCACACCAACCAGGTATGATACAGCCGAAAGATTTCCATAACTTTAGCTCTTCAAGGCATGAAGATGATGCTTAGTGAATGTGAAGACAGTGGTGTTTAAGCTCTAGGACAAGATAGTTTTCAAAGTAGGCATGAATTTGTCAAAAACGCTGCCACACATCAATATGGTGGACTTCCTGTTGGACTGAGAGTATGGGTCCAAATAGGCTTTTTGTGCATCCAGTCATGATGAATGTGCATGCCAAAAGTCGTCCTTCTATGTGCTTCTAGGAGACGGGGCATCACAATAGGCCTATCTTGGCCAAGATAGGAAATTGTATGAAGAAGTTATGATGACATGATGCTTCACGGCAAAGGACTGTAATGGCGGGCACCGCCATGTCCAGCAGGTATGACGTAGGAAAAAGATTTTCCTAGCGTGTCATTGGCATAGGCTGAGGAGTATATTGACTGACTGTGAAGTCTGTGGTGTCCAATCTGTAGGAGGAAGATGTGAAAGTATGATGTATGGCATTATTTCAAAATGGCGGCCAAAGTCATGATGCTGAGATGTGTTCATGGAGACAGGCTTCACACTTATGAGCAGTTTGGTGTGGATAGGAAATTGTATGTTGAAGATATAAAGCCTTGATGCTTGACAGCGCGGGAAAAAAATGGTTTCCACAGTCCAGCCCACTAGAGTATGACGTAGCTGAAAGATTTCCATAACTTTTGTTCTTCAAAGCATGAAGATGATAATTGAGTTAATGTGAAGACTGTGGTGTTTAAGCTCTAGGACAAGATAGTTTTCAAAGTAGGCATGAATTTGTCAAAATTGCTGCCACACATCAATATGGCTGACTTCCTGTTGGAGTGACGGTATCGGTCCCCCAGACTTTTTTGTGCGTCTGCGCATGAGGAATCTGCCTAATGAATTTCGTGCATCTGTGCGCACCTTGAAGGCAAGCAAGAACAACAGGGGGCGCCACAGAGCCTGCAGGTCACGCCCACACCCAATGACATGAAATTATCAAATTTTTCGCCAGTTTTGGGGTATGTTCTTGCTTCCAAATAGCAGTTAAACTGCAGAAGAATAATTATTTCTCTTTCAATTACAATAGGGACCTTGCAGGTCTGTGACCTGCTCTGGCCCTAATAATAATAATAAAAAGAATAATTGTTTCAATTACATTACGGACCTTACAGGTCGATGACCTGCTTGGGCCCTAATAATAATAATAAAAAGAATAATTGTTTCAATTACATTAGGGACCTTACAGGTCGATGACCTGCTTGGGCCCTAATAATAATAATAATAATTTTTTCAATTACAATAGGAACCTTACAGGTCAATGACCTGCTCGGGCCCTAATAATAAAGAATCATTTGAAAAATAATAGGGGGCTTGCAGGTTCCCTGCTTGGGCCCTAAAAATAATAACTACTAGAAAAACAAGATGGACCTCGCAGGTCTACCTGCTTGGGCCCCAATAATAATAAAGAATCATTTGAAAAACAATAGGGACCTTGCTGGTTCCCTGCTCAGGCCCTAATAATTCTTTCAATTACAGTAGGGACCTCACAAGTCTTTGACCTGCTCGGGCCCTAATAGTTATAAAGAGTCATTTGAAAAACAGTAGGGTCCTTTCAGGTTCCCTGCACGGGCCCTGAAAATAATAACTACTAGGAAAACAATAAGGACCTCGCAGGTCGTTACCTGCTTGGGCCCTAATAATAATCTTAGAGAAACAATAGGGACCTCGCAGATTTACCTGCTCGGGCCCTAATAATAATGAAGAATCATTTGAAAAACAATAAGGTCCTTGCAGGTTCCCTCCTTTGAAAAACAATGGGGACCTCACAGGTTCCCTGCTCTGGCCTTGTGACAAAGATGTTGTCATTAATGGACAGCATCCTGCACAAACTGCAGATTATATGAAGATTATAATAAATATAAAAATATGAATTTATCGGTTATCAGTATTGGTAGATACCTGGATGGCCAGTGCAAAGTTAATTGTGCTTTTAAAAAACGAACTGGACTGCGGTCTCAAAGTAAAAACCCTCAAGGGCAGTTTGATGATGATTGGGAGTCAGCTGTGTCAGAGGTGGAAACCACATCTTTGGACTTTAAGGTGCAAGGAGCAAGACCCAAAACCTGTCAGGCGCAGTCTTATCATCAACTGAAGTGGGATTCTCAAACATAATGGTGATCCTCTTCAGGGATTTTTTGGCTGCCCAGCAGAGGAGGGATGATGTCCTGCAGGGGGAGCTGCGAGGCCTGCAGGTGTCACTGGAGAAATTACAACAACCTGTCCAACATCATCAGTCTGAAGGTGGAAGTCAAACTGAAAAGGAAGTTACTGGACCAAAACCTGTGTGGTAATATAATTTTTGCCTGGTTCCTGTTTGCAGCAGAAGATGTAATTATTTCATTTTTCACATTTTTTTTGTTAATAAAAGCACCTCAAAGCATATCTGCGACTCCAGCCATCCATTCTTAATTTTTGAAAAAACCCTTTTTATGACAGGCCCTAATAAATAATCCTTAGAAAAACAATAGGGTCCTCACAGGTTCCCTGCTTGGGCCCTAATAATAATCCTTAGAAAAACAATAGGGTCCTCACAGGTTCCCTGCTTGGGCCCTAATAATAAACCTTAGAAAACAATAGAGTCCTCACAGGTTCCCTGCTTGGGTCCTAATAATAATTCTTAGAAAAACAATAGGGACCTCGCAGGTTCCCTGCTCAGGCCCTAATAATCAGTACACAAACAATAGGGACCTCGCAGGTCTACATGCTTGGGCCCTAATAATAAAAAATAATCATTTGAAAAACAATAGGAACCATACAGACATAAGATACAAGTCAAGCTCTGAATGTCTAACATTTGTAAGTAAAGGCTTTTAAGACTTTACTTTAAGGCTTCACTACTTTACTTTGAGATTTTAAGGTCGATTGAAGTTTAACATATCTGGCGTTGGATGTTCAAATGAGTAAAAACCGAGTATAAACCCAATACTTTACATTTAAATGCGAGATCTGTGCCACTTGAGGTCACCATTATCCTTTTCTTCTTTCTCCTTAGGTGCGCAATGAATCTTGGGCAATTTATAACCGCAAAGGATAGTGACAGTGGGTCTTCCAGGAAGAGGGAAAAGCAGGCAGCATTTGTGGGTTGCATTTTTGGAGGATCCTTTGAATTGGGACATCATTTGCACGCCATTGTGATGTAATTGCACTTCAAATGCACACTCTGAACGATGCTGCCCCTGAATTGGGACACAGCCTTTATCATATTGCCAGGAGATGAATTTTCCCGTCTGTTCTGCTGCATTTCGAGTTGGCCATCATCAGTGCACTGGAAACGCAGGGAACAGTGAAAAACAGTAGATAGGATGACATCCAGAATTTAAATAAATCTTTCAAAAGTCTTAATCAATATAATTCTGAATAATGTAAACTTTTTTTCCATAGCTGATAATGGAAGTTGATAAGGAGCGAGATATCTGGTTTCTCTTTCATGTTGAGAGTTGAGAGTTGCAAATAGACAGACACTCGAGACAGTTACCTTTAAAATGTATTTTACTTCAGCCTTGCTTTAAAACTCAGCACAGAATGAATGATGTTAAGGTGCTGCTTGAACAGAAGGATGGGAAAGTTTTGACAAGCCATCGTATCATCACACCTGACAAGGGGAGAAACTAATGTGTTCACCTGGGCGACTGTAGCTCAGTGGGTAGAGCTGGTGGACTGGTGATCAGAAGGTCACAAGTGTCACATTGTGTGAAACTGGATTTGGCCCCAGTAAGCCACGCAGCCCCCTTAGGGGGAAATGGCATCCCGCAACCTTCACGGATAAGCGGAACAAAAACTGAGCAATTTCTGCCATTTTCTTCTAAACACATTAAAAAAGGTCATGAATGTATTTCTTTAAAACATGTAAAAAGCATTCAGCCATTTAGAATTTAATTTTGGAGCTAGGCTCACAAACTGTGTTTTAGGATTTCTGTGTTCAGGATTTAATGGGTGGGTCAGAAAATCATGCAAATCATGGCCGCATAAACCCGATCCTGCTGTGGAAGCCGTATAAATACACTCAGTGCATTAACTTCGGTGGTTTTTCTGCTGGCTCTTGAGTCTTGGATAGTATCTCTTAGAATAGTTTGCAGCCAACTAACCAGTCAACCAGTCAGCTAAACAGTCATGTCTCCTCCACATCACTCCTACATCTTTCCTGGATGCCACAGTGTGCAGAGTAACAACACCGTTTAAGTTTCCTAAGGATGGCAACGTAAGGAAACGGTGGATCAATTTTGTCAAAAGGAGCAACTGTGGAGAGTTAAAAGTCACCACCAACACCTGTCTCTGCAGTGTCCACTTAGTTATATATAGTTAACTACAGCGACTGTCACCAGTTAAAGTCTGGATATCTGAAGAGTCTGTTGGCGCTGGTCAGTGGGGCCGAGCCGACTCTGCCCGTCCTGGCTTGCATCCTCCCGTCTCCCCGACAGCGCATGCTCTCATCTCTGCCACCGCCATTATGTGCCCACCTGCGACCGTCCCGCCGACAACAGGTGCTCTCATCCCCGCCACCGGCCAGACTTTAGATTCTCTGCGCTGACCGACATTTCCCAGGTTGGGTCGGCACTTGATCAAGCATTTGTGTGTGTGTGTGTGTGTGTGTGTGTGTGTGTGTGTGTTTTGTAATAACTCAAAATAATGACGGTACTTCCAGCTACAAAACGTGCATCTCTCCCCTCCCTCCATGTTGTTTGTGCCGCTGGGTGGTTTCACACGTGAGTGAGTGTCCTCGTGCAGAAAACGTGACTTCTCGCGCAGGTGACGTCACTCCCCGAGATGCAAGAAGAAAAGATAAAATAAATATTTTTACTGAGGAAAATGACGAAAATAATAGTAACTCACAGTGATTTGAATAAGTAATTTTAATCTGATTAGTGGTTTGGCAATATTACCGCGTTGGATTATGCCTCATTGAACAAAGTGGTCAGATTAGAGTAACGCGTTACCGGCATCACTGATTGTGTAGTGTAGTGCAACATGGAGCTTGAGAACGTCTGTTATAACAGCCCACGTATTGAAAAAATGTCGGGTTTAAATCGGGCTCGGGCTCATAATTACAGTTAATGTGTCGAGCCAGGCGGCTCGGACACAACGTGCACGGCTGGGCTGGGCTGGGCTGGGCACCGGTCAAGCTTGATTTTTTTTTGGGCCAGATCTAAGCTCCAAGTGTAAGTGTGTGTGTATGTATGTTATAAATATTGTCCTGAAAGTGATTTTACATCGTGCATCCTGTCATGCCCATTTAATGTTAGCAAATGTTATTGCATTTAATCATGACATGATTTGGCCTCATTCCCTGAGCGGAGTCCATCTGACAGCACAGTGATAATCACAGGTAATATTTATGTGCACCAATATAGCTATGACAAGGAATTGTATATAGACTGGGTTTTACATTTGTGTGTAATGTAAAACATGGACTGTGAGGAACGAGGCTGAGCACTATCAGTGTCTGACTCAGAGTCAGTTTCTAGCTCCTATGGCTCAAACAGGTCAGGCTGGGTCTGTCTGATGCTGCTGCTAGCTTACACTGTTACTGTAGGTTAGGTCCTTGTACAGTACATGGAGGCTCCCCTCCTGCGTGTGGGCGTGGCTCCAGCGCCTCTGTCTGACACGCCCCCAGTGTTTCACAGCAGAGGGAAGTGCTTGTTTTACCATGATTTTGAGACCTAATTTTATATACTTGGCAATTTTTTTAATCTTTCAAATTTGGCTCAGTGGTCATTGACACATGTTTCTGTGGTATGACAAACTCATAACACAAATTTATTTCTGCTTTACACAGACTTTAAACATAATAAATGCATATATAACATATCTTACGCTGCAAATTAAACATTAAAGGAGGCCATTTTACCTTGTTTTCACCTTTTACCATACTGACCAATTTGCTAACTCAGCACTCCTCACTTTGAAGAATTTGAATAAAATGTCCCTCTGTGGGTTTTCTTTGTGTTTCTCTGTACCACATACAGCAGTAGGTCATAAATATCAATCTTCGTAAGCTGGATAGTTGTCTATACATAATCTTTCCTTTGTCATGGTCCAATCAGATGATATCAGAGTCCTGCATGCCTTCTGATGGACCATCTGTATTGACTTGTTACTGAGATGAGAAGATGTGAGTGGATTTGCAGGTGGGTCAGGTGAATCTGCTGCAGCTCTGCATCTCCGTCCAGCTCTCTTTCTTAATCTGTCTCCCATTCTGCACTCCTTGTCCGTCTCAGTCTGCGTCTTTCTGCCACACACACCACTCTGCCTGGAATTTAAGTCCATTCACCACCCCTCTCTATGAGATATCCCACCAGAGAAAGTAAACAATGTCTGGCAGAGAGACAGAGAGGCGCAGAGAATGGAAGATTCACTTGCCTCAATTAGCATCTTGTCTGTCTCACAGGGAAATAGAGAGTGCTAGAGTGGAGGATGTTGGGATAGTCTGCCCCAGCCTCTCCTCGACTCAGAACTCTAGGGCTCTGAGTCCTTCATTTCTTCTTTACATTTGAGAAACAGCAATATGCACCACTGATTAAAGCATCAAGAAAGATGTCAGCTTTCACTCAGCCTCAGTTTGTATGTCTTTAAACTTCTTTTTTATGACTCTCGAGAGCAAAAAACTTCAGATCATGAGTTTACAACAGCCAGGGCTCACTCTTCAATTCACAGAAATGACTCTCTATTTCTCATGAGCATGTGTGAAATTGCGGTTATCTGGAGCTTGTTTAATTTCACAATACTTTTTGAATGCATTTTCTTATCTTTCTTCTTTTAATACTTTGAGAAGGTTTTTGATCTATTTATGTTCTCGCTCAAACACTCTCCTCACCAGTCAAAATGAAATACTTGAAAGCAGCAGAGCCAGCTAAATCCACTATCTGTTTTACATCAAAAGTTTCATTAATTACTGACTGTTTCCTGTATTGTGGGTAATGTACACACCAGGAAGAAGAATGTGTAAATCAAAAAGATGATATTTCTTTTGCTGTATCTAATAGGATAATTTGTTTTTAAAATGACTGTAATGAGTCCAACTGTATTATTAGGATTTTAACTCATGCCCCTTCAAAAACCTGGGACTGACCAGAGTGACAACTTACTGAATCTGTAAAGATTCTTGTTATTATTTTTCTTCTCCCGCTGTTTTCACAGTTTTGGAGGCCTGAACACATACCCCAAAACTCCCCAAACTTCTGTAAATATACATCACATCTGGTGAAAAATTGTATAATTCAACATCATTGGGTGTGGATGTGGCCAGGGGACTCCCCCCTGCCATGAATCCCTGCCTCTTCCATGCTCATATATTTAGTTTTCGCCTCTGTTACATCTGGTTGACATGGTAGTGTAGTCCATTTTCATCCTCCACCATGAAGCAGGAAGTCCTTATAACTTCAACATGCAATTTCCCATCTACACCAAATTGCTCACACATGTAGAGGGTGTTGCCCTGGACACGTCTATGCATCAGTACTGCATCATATCCATAGCGCCACACACTGGACACGGGAAATCAGACAAACATCATCCAATTTACATGACATTTGTTTTTTCCTCATCATACCCTCACCCTCTGATGTCATGCCCTGCCGCCTACATCCACATACATGAACAAAATTCAGTATGCATATGTATCATGACCAGACACACAAAAACCCATACCCTCAGTCCATAGTCCATAGCTGTCCCCCACTAGAATAATTTGAGACTCAATAATTTTTGAACAATGCAGTAGCATTTATTAAAAGCGCAATGTAAGCGGTGCTTATTATAATCATGCACTAATGTGCTTTTTACATCTTTAAAGATTTAGCCCCCCATTCCTAGAAATGAGTCCACCCCATACTGTTTCCAGCAGGCGGAGCTAGCAGCTGCAGCAGTGTGTGGACGGAGCCTGCTACTCACACCGTGCTGCAGGGTAAGAGGTACCACACAGACATAGTTACATAAGTTACAACAACTCACATCCCATTTACAAAAAGCACCAGGTCCAGTCTGTCTGCAACATTTATCCTGCAGTGTTCAAAAGCCTACTCAATTATGAGTGCTGTTAAGTTAAAAGCTAGAGAGGAGAGGAGAGGGACAGGACAGAACAAGAGCAGTAATAAATTATTTTTGCCATTCTAAAAGACTGTCTGGATATAAATGTCAAAATCAGATATTACTGACATTTTAGATTTATTTCCAGGAAGGTTTTATCCAGTTATCCAGAGTTAACTGTCTGACAACACAATGAATATACTGTATATTTTTGAGAAATTGTTTTATGTTAGATTATGTTTGCCTGATAATTAATTTATTCATTGCATGTGTGAACATGTTAATTTGGTTTCAACCATCTTGTTTTAAATCTAGACATGTGCAGGTGGACTCAGCCAGTGCTAAGAAAGGTCTTCTGCCTGCCTGTTGGAGAGATAGAGAGACTAAAGCCCACCCCCTGGAATTATTCTAAAATTTTTTACTGTTTATTGTCCCCCCCAGCTATGAAATGGGATTTTCGCCCCTGCCTCAGTCCAACGAGAAGTTAGCCATTTTGATTTTCCACACCATTGTGACAAATTTTCATGCCTCGTACTTTAACAAACTCCGACTACAGATTTAACACCGCAGACTTCAGTCAGTATCATACTCAGACCTTGAAGATGAAAAATTATGAAAATGAAGATTATGAAGATGAAAAATTATCAAAAGCTTTCACCTTCGTCATGGTGTTACAATTTCCCATCTACACCAAATCGATCACACATGTAGAGGGGGCTGACCTTCAGAACGTCTATGCATCAATAACGTGTCGTATCCACAGCGCCACCCACTGGACACAGGGAGGAAGACAAACATCATCTGATTTACATGACATGTACTGCGTCTTTTCTACACATCATACACTACAACATGACATGGAAGTGACAGTTGAGCATGCTCTCCGACGGCGCCGTGGCCTTACATGCGTGGAGCAATGGCCTGTTCATCACTGCCTGCAACTTGAATTTTTTTTTTGTTTTATTGTGGAGGAGCATGTACAGAGGTGTGGTAAAGTGATATCTTGCTAACTCCCCATCATTAGGTTTGTCAAACTTGTAGTCTTCAGCACCGTCTGACATTGACTCAAGTCACATGAGACTGTTTATCAGGCCTTACACAGCTCTCTCTGGAGCCTTAAAAGGTCACTGAATTTCAGATGAAGTCAAACCAAATGCAGTACCTTGGAACTGTGGCATTGCCATCAGTGGCTAAATACTGTTATTGTTAGCTGACACAACATTCAATGGTGCTGTGAAAAAATAATGTTTTATTAAAATTTGCTCTGTTTTGTCATAGTGCTGTCATATTTCAAGGATTCCTTTTTCAAAACATGGTCCAACTGACAGACTTGCTGATAGGCAACAGATTGGTTTGGACACAGAAAATTATTCCTTAACCTTTTCTATCATTGAAGCATTTTTGTATCTAAGCATCTAATTGATTGTACCGACACATTTCAAACAAGCTACATGAAAGAATCATTTGGTGTCATGACTGTATTCCAAATAAGTCTTGACTGAGTTCCAAGTTAAATGACCAGATTATCAAATCCACAATTATGAGGTGAAAATGTGCATTAAATGTTGTTATCTTCAGTTCATCTGTAAACAGCATCAGTCACACCTCTTCTACTTTACTGATTAACACCAGATCCCTCAAGGCTGTGTGCTCAGCACCCTCCTGTTCACACTGCATACCCATGACTGCACTTTCAGACATGAAAAAAACACTACTACTCTACAGTGACGTTACAATCAACAGGGAGAGCTCATATCAGGTAGAAATCAACAATCTTGCAGATGGTGCACAGAGAATAAGCTACTGCTCGACATCAGAAAAACAAACAAGCTTATTGTTGATATTGGTAACAAGGAGGCAAAAGCACCCCTGTCTACATCAGTGTAGTGGGAACAGGTGAACAGTTTTACGTTTCTGGGAATCAACATCAATACAGAGAACATGGCCATCACACATTACCACCCTGGTTTAACAACCCAGTCTTTGTAAAATGACAAATACATTAAAGCTAGGGTCTACAATCCTGGCGAGCTAGTGAGTGAGTCAGTGCTCCGTCCAAAGCTACGCCCCCACAAACGCGCATCTGGCAGTGGGACTCAGCAGGGAGGAGGAGATGCTGGAGCATGACGCAGCAACTCAGCTGAATTTAGCACGGAGCAGACAGGAAGTAAAGCACCGAAATAACAAACAACATCCAGTTACTTTTCAAAATAAAACACTCCATGTTGACACCAGCACACGTCGTGAGGCCAGCTGTCTACTGTACTGCACTGTGGCGGACTCAAACCGCAGCCGGTGGGGACTGCTGGAGGGCAGCGCAAAACCAGATTGGAGCTGCAACGCAGCGGACCCGTATCCAGTGGAAACTGGGCCGACTCAGTAGCCATTCTCATGGCTAAAAACAACACGCAAAGAAGCTAACATTAGCGTTGGGCTAATACGAGCTACAAGCGTAGCCAAGTTGGCAAACCTTCCATATTTCATGAAAATAACAAATCCCCCTGAAACAAAACAAATCATTACCTGTCCAACAGAAAGAGAGCAACCTCTGCATCACTTTTCAGGCCCTTCACATGCCCCAGTTGTCTCCACCACTCAAACCGATGTTGACTTGGGTCTGACTTCTTTCTTTGTCCAGAGCCAATTTTGTCGCAGCCATTTCTGCCTCAGGCTTTCTTTTCCTTGCCTGTTTAGCAGGGTGAGCTGTTACAAGTAACGCTGGCTGCATTTTCTCTGCCATTGTAGCCAAATGAACGTCTTCTCCTGCAACTCCGTATTTCTGCAGAGGAGTGTGCTGAATATTTCCAGCATCGGTGAAACGCAATGTGTGCACGTGCGGAGGAGGGAGGGACAGAGGGGGGCGCAGGCAGAACGAGACATGAAGGGATATGACCAATCCGAGCATCTGACCAATCTGTGTTATTCGGGCCGCAAAGCACGGATTGGTCAGCTTTTTCTCAGTCCTGCAGCTGCCACGGAGGACTGATTATTTTCGTTCCTTTTTCTGAATACATAATGTATTGACTACTCTCAGGATAACAGGACCATTTCACCCAGTATAACAAAATGTGTTTCTGAACAAAATTACACCATGTAACCTTTAAAACTACTGCTTATGGTCAAACCAGGAAGGGGCGAATCCAGTGACAGTTTGTGAAATATCCTCACCTTTGTTTTTACTTTTTATTAGATAACCTTGTACAGTATGTTAGAAGAGCTGTGTCCCTGCACCTCTGCAGCTTATCAAAGAGTATAACCATAAAATAATGGCTATATGTGGGAAAAACATTCTTGGTGGCCTGACAAATTGACTTGCCTGGAGTGTCGAGCCAGTGTTTCCAGTGGACTGTCAGATATGTTACTGGTATAAAAAGTAATCCTAAAAACAATAGAACAGAAACACAGTAAGAGGTTGAGAATGGAGTGACTATGGAGACTGGCCTGGGCTGATGTTAGATTCCTGGCATTGAATTCATGTTACCCTAAAATGTGCCTTAACAAGACCCACTTCTCCACACTGTTATAGCTAGGATCAGTGTAAGCTCAGGTTAAATGCCAACCAGTATTGATAAATTCCCCTGGCAGTGCATGATATTCATCTGTCAGTAGCATTTTTTTTTTGATACAATGACAATAGGAGCCTTCTGTATTGGTAAACTGTTGTATTGGTGTGGCTAAGAGAGAGTTGTTGAAAGGGGATGTGAAAAAGAAACATGGTAGTGACAGGCAAGGTTGAGCAGAGAAGGGAAATCTAATATGAAAATGAAAATGTAAATGTGTTGAGTGAGGGTTGTAATATGGGGAAGGGGGGTGTTGGTTAGCAGTTTTTTCAAGCTGGCCATGATCTTCCTTTGGTGGGGCCCAGATAGTGATCTCTTAACAGGAGGCTGGCGACGGTGCTCCTTTGAAATGCAGAGCGGCTTGGTGGGTAAATTGGAGGTGCCCCAGCAGTGCCAACAGATGACACGTGGCACTTGTGTCCCTCAGTGCCCGTCCAGGGGCCACAACACCGCAAAGGCAAATCTTTCACATCAGACAATTTAATTTTCAGCACAGAGGGGACATGTCGCACAAAACCTGGATCCTTTCAAATGATAATGTCTCTGTCAGAGGCAGATCATCATTTAGATTTTCTAACTCAGTCTCTCTGTGTCAAGATGTCAACATAGATGTCAACTCATTACCAACACCAGATCGGGATGGATCTCTTATTAGGCAGTTTCTTTGGGGTGCTTTGCAGTTACAAGCCCAGTAAATGCATAGATGAACTTTATTGGCAACATCATTTGAAGATGTATGCAAAACCTTTATTTGGATACAAGAAGCACTCCAATAATTCTACTGGCATGCATTTAGAACCAGTGGAGGGATGATAACCATTGTGCATGGATGTAATCTAGAAGACAGAAGCCTCTTTATTAAGACATGACGCAATAAATCCTCTCTGTGTGAATGCACACATAAACCAGGACCAAGATATTTAAAGAGTAACACTGGATGAGTCATATATTCAAAAGATTTACAGTGATTTTGCAATATTATGTTTTCAGTCTCTGAACTTTTTTTGTTGAATGCTATTCAAGCTATTTTTTCATCATTTTATTTTCCCTGGCTGATGCTCTCTGACAAATTGCTCTCAAAAGAGGAAGTGGAAAGCCATAAGTGATTCTCTCTCACATTTCCATGCTATCAACAAACTATAATCCACAGCTGTCCTCCACTTTATCTCCACCTCTCCATCCTTTGTTCCATGCTCCCGGGTCTGCTGTGGCTCCCTGTCTCTGCAGATGATGATACACGGTGGCTGTTCTGCTAACCTACCAAATCAAGCCCCTTTTCCAATGTTCCTCCACTCTCAACCTCAATTTTAAACAGTCTATTACATGGCAACTCATGTTCCAACACATGTTCCTCGGCCCTCTGTGTTTCATCTTATTTCACACTGGCTTACACTGTCCTAATTGTTGACACAAACAGTCTTGAAGCTCATATTGAGCTGGCCTGTGCAAATAATATCTAGTGATTTTCCTCTCTGGCTTATGTAATTGGTTCACCCAGTGTGTGAAAAAGATGATGATGGGCGCTCTAATCACTCTGGAGATGGAATCCTTTTCTGGTGGAGATGGAAGAGAAGCTCATGTCCCATCTCGCATGGCTAGAAAACATAGAAAGAAAAAAGTGCAGAACTGCAAATAGTGTAATCAAATAACCAACTAACTCTATATTTTTCCAATAACATGTTACTAGCATGATTGGCAGCACTAGCCAAGTATGCTAACAGGGATCTTGCTTGGACCAGAGCCCCCTCCTACCTTACCGCCATCATCCCCTATTCCAGGACTACCACTTGCCCGCGGCCCCCACATATAGATGGAAAGTGACACCATGATTGTGTGTTGGGCCTGGCCACGCTCAGATGAGGGTGTCACTTCTGCCTAGCCTGATTGCCACATTCAACGGGCACGGTGGTGAGGAGTTAAATTGAGGGAGAAAAGGTCAGGAGCCAGTGGTCATCTGCTATCCCTCTCTCTCCCCTAAATTACTTGTCCTCCAGGAGGGGAATGAAAACAGACAGGGCCCAGCCTGGGCACCTGGAGCCTGCGAGATGATCTGCGGCAGCCAGTGAGCCAGTGGAGGAGGAATGTGAGTGAGGGAAGGGGGTGAAAAATAAAAGAGTAGGAGGGTGGAGGTGGGGGAGGATCAGGTGTGTGTCTGAATGAGAAAGAGAGGAGCTGGTGAAGGTGTCAGATTCAGACAAGCGCACAAAGCAGGCGATGCGCTGTAGGAAAAGGACGGAAGGTCAAGGCGAGAGTGGAGTCCCAAAGACAGCAGTGGAGTGCCTGAATACAAGGTGGAGGCTTAATTTTAGCTGTGTGTTAGTGTGTGGCAGAAGCTGCGCTGCAATTCACTTGCATTTCAATGCAACTTTGTGTGTCTATTATTCATTTGGTAAAAACGGAGCATGCACATTTGCACTAGAAAAGTACAGGTAAAACTCTGGAACCTGGATTTTACTTTCATGGCATATACACAGTCAAGTGTTTGGCGATTTATTGAAGCCTAATCAAGGCTTCATGCTAACAACAACTTTCTTTAACAACCGGGAGAATGTATAAATAATTATAGAAAACATGACACAGTAAAAGTAAAATAACTGAAATCCTATTAGCAATGTTTACTTGATTACTGCCGCAAGTAATTTAATACTGCTGCCTAACACTGGTGTCAGTGTTCAGGGTTGGGATGATGGGTAGGAGAATGTTCTGTTGAAAAAGAATAGCTTGGAGCAAAAAAATGAATGTGACCTGGTTCAGTTTTTCTGGACTGTGAACTTAATTCAAAAATCGAATTGTGAACTATAAATATGAACTAGTTCATTTGATCTGTGTGAACTGAACTTTAAGCTAGCTCTCTAGAAGTCGAACATGCATAACACTGTGAACGTTGAAGGATTCCTTTGTAAAAACTGAATGTTTAATGTGATTCCTGGGAAGTATTCAAAAGCAAGGAAGGAAGGAATCACAGCATCAGGAAAACAACAAAGGCATCATTTTCAGTTAATCAAATCTCTCATAACAGATACTGTTCAGTAGTGAAAATCCAGAGGAAAGTTCCAGGGAAAAGGCCTGAGTTGATAAAAAAATGCAACTGTAAGGTATGTTAACCTTCAATTATTACCATGTTCTCGCAACAATATTAACTTTTATAAGTTTTGGTATTTGCCTCTAAGGCCACAGATAGGTGTTTGTTGACCTTATTAGTAGATCTTTGTTAGGAATGAGGCCTGACTGTACAACACATCCTCATACCTGAACGACTAAACAGGTTGATTGCCACGACTCCCAGAATGACATGTATTACCACTCTCAAGACAACATGACCATTGCAGCGTAGCAGTGGCAGGCAAACTGTACCGCCTATGTCATTGCAGTCTGGTTAGGTTTAGGAAAACATTTTGGTTTGGGTTAGACGATGTATGTGTAACTTATGTAACTATAGCACATAAGCAACATACATCGTGTGCACATATATTTAATCCATATTGTAACTTAAGTTACTTTATGCATGAGACATACGTTTACTACTGTTGGAGCCATAATATTGTTGCTATAATGTGAATTATGTAACTGGGTGTCACTATTATAATTAGCACCGAGTGTGATTAGAAGGAACCCACCTTTTTGCTGACAGGTGTTTCCGCCTGTCACTGTTTGCTGTCGCTGTCTGTCGTTGATACTGATGCAGATTTTTGCTGCATTCAAGTCATTTTATTGTTTTTTATTGTGTTTACAAGGCAGAAATATTTAAGTTTAAACATAATGAGGAACATGTGTAATGGACAATAAAGAGAAGAGTGGTCTCCTGGGTGAAAATCATGTATGTTTAACCCAGCTGTTCACACAACCATCTGCTCTATGAGGAATTTGTCACTCTCTTTTTTCATACCACTTCACCTAACTTTCTTGTTTACTGTAGTGATTTATACACAGAAATTAGGTTGCAAATATGGGTTGTAAAAAGCTGCTTTCTAGATGACCTAGATGGTCTTTTATTGTCATGAGCACAGGCTGAATGGGAAAAATCTGCTGTGAATTAAAAAAAATACTGGATTTATGTTTTTGATTCACAGGTGTGTACATTTTTCTTATTCTTGTAAAAATATACTAACATTGAACATCAATCAAAGCTTAGGGCAGTAAGGACAGTTATACATGATTCTTGCACAGATTAGTTTTTATTTCTATTTCCTTTTGTAATTAGTGGTATATAGAATAGAAGATAGAATAAAAGATAGAGATACATATTTTCAGGCTTAGTATTTTCAGGACATAATATAATAAAAATATATTTCTAAACCTGCGGTAAATGTTTAGTTAGACAGTCAAAACATACCTTTTTCCATTTTAGCCTACATTGCTCAGTTGGTGAGAGATTTAAATCCTGTCTTGTAGTGGGCCCCCCCACATATTTGAAGACATGTTGAGAATTCAAATAATGGATTAAACCTTAAACCAGTGTCCAGTGTGTCTTGACCTATTTTGGGCAGACAGAGTCTCTCTGATCTTGGAGATCCCTGGTCATTATTGAACTTCATGTCAAAGTTTGTTTCCATGTAAATCAAAAATGTTCTCAACTGAACAAATGATGCAAAGGGTTAAAAGTTGATGTTACGGTGTCAGTTCCACTTCCGCTGAAGCAGAGGATGAGCTGTTCACTCTTGTTACAAAAACTGATGAAAATTCGCCCCTCTGAAACTCTTGCAAGTTTGTCAAAATACATAACAAGACAATATTCAGTATGATAACATACATGACTCAGCCATAAATGTGTACATGAACCTACCTGTGTCAGTCTCAGGATATATATATATATATATATATATATATATATATATATATATATATATATATATATATATATATATATATATATATATATATATATATATATATATATATATAATATATATATATATAATATATATATAGTGCTCCTTTTCCCAGGTTATCCCAGGCTGATAATCTCTTGACCTGTAGTATAGTAGTAAGGACCCCCTCGAAAATGAGATGATTCATCTCAAGGGGCTGAATAAATAAATTCAGATTCAAATAAATAGTATAGTATATACATACATTTAAATATATGCATAATTTACATTTAATTGTACCTTTGCCTTGTAAGTATCATGTTTTGATCAAGTATAATTCTTATGGGTAACTTGCACTTTTACCAAGATAATATGTTTACACAATATTTTAACATCAACTCAAGAATAAGTTTTGGGTACCTTTTTACAACACTGCGATCAACCTACACACCATCAACTACGATGTTAGTTTAAAATATGTGTGCATTTTATTGTAACATAAATACGTTGCTTGCACTGGGTTGTACATGTTTTATTTGGAAACCAGGATAAAACTTAGACCTAAAATACTGTTCATATCAGTACAGCTCTGTCCTCAACTTTAATCATGTAAGTCAGTTAAACAAAATATAGAATGATAAACAATAATCTTTGACTTGCAAAGAAAATTAACGTGAGACAAAAAGAGAACATTTGGTTGCACAACTTACATTGTGACCTTAGGATGAACACATTCTTTTTTATTTTAATGTCAAGTGGGAACTCAAAATGGAGGAAAACATGATTTACGCTCAGGGGCAGCAGTGGTGGGACATAATTAAATACGTTTATTGTATTTATGTATTTCCCTTTCATGTAACTTTGGACTTGGACTGAATCTTAGAAACACTTTAATGACCTCTGAGATGCAGTCTGTTATACAACAGCTGTATCATCTGTAGCAGCCATCACCAATGTTACCAAAGTCCCGGTGGACATTTAAAGTGCTTGTCTATAACTATCATGAAATTGTCATGAAAATGATTAGTTAGTATTCTGCACATCCCCCAGGTATCCATTTATTTCACATCTCCTTGGCCATATATTTCGCTTTAAGCGAGAACTATTGTACTGTTCACCCCACAATTTAAGTTCGCAGCTGGAACTATAATTAAGCAATATATGTGGTTTCAGTTTAGATTAAAAACAAGATTTGATAAACCAGAACAGGAACCATCCATATTGTATTTATAGGACTCTGAAAAACCACTTACTATGTCTATCTATTTGAACTGTTGCCTCCTACAGTTAGTGTACTGTAGGAGGCAACAGCTAAAATAGATGGACATACTAAGTGGTTTCCTATAAATCCTTTAAATACAATAAGTTCAACTGTACCTAATCATTATAGTTAAAGATTAGGTACAGTTCAAGTATTTGTAGATATTTTTATAAGTCAACTCAGTTGCAATGCATTTAAGGCACATACTGTTAAGATTAAACTATAAAGAATTATAGAACAAAATTGACTCTGCTATTAATACTCTGTTACTGTCTATGCTTGTTGTTCTGCTGTGCAGAGTAAACAATGGACCATCTGACAATGCTACTCACTGCAGAACAGACCTGTCATCTTTTTCTGTCTCCATTGGGTGGCGCTGTGTGCCAGCTGCTCTGACAGTGTCCCACGATGATGTTTCTCACATCATATACAGTATGACACAGTTGCCAGCCTCTGGTGGTGTGTTGGTGTGCACCCGTGGGGCAACTCATGCAGAACTTGGGGCTGATAGTACAGCACAGTACAGTAAAGTACAGTACAGGATGACTAACAATTAAAATAAAATGGCTTCCTATTGCTGTCCGGTCACTCTTTGCACCGGGGCAATTAACCTGCTGATAATACGATGAGCACAAGTCACTCTTTTCATACAACACACTCACACACAGACAGACACAATATACATGCAGCCTCTTCCCTCCCTGAGCTCATAGCCTCCCAGGTCATAGGAGAGTCATTGAATTAGTGGATGCTAGCAGAGATAGTTTAACGTAATGAACCATCAAGATGACGACTATTAAAAATGATTTGCAGTGTTCCAGTGCAGAGAGTGGATAGGAAGAGCGTCTTCAGCTTTGGCTGATGATAGCGTTAACTATTTCTTCTTTTAATGTTGGGCACATAAAGATTAGAAGGCCCCATTTTCCTCTCAGGCAAAAAGACCATGATAAATGGACCAAGTTGGTCTATACAGTTTTGAAGGTAGGGGTAGAGATACGACACACTAGCCACACCAGCCAATATTTTCCCAGCATGCAAATGCACAAGTGGAGCTGAGTCCAGCATTGTGGCAAAAATAAGAGTCACTTCTGGGTGAGAAACTGGCAGTTGATTTGAATAATGGAGTGAATAATTTGTGAAATAAGCAAAAAAAACCAAAACATTTTTAACTGCCATTTTGCACAGCAATCCTTCAATATAGGGTTGTTGCACAGTAAAAATGCAATTTATTGGAAAAAAAAAACAACTAAAAAGTAAAAACTAAAAAGTAAAAAAAGTAAAACTGAATATGTTTTTATTAGTTTTGGATGCCTACAAACATCTACTCCACTTTCACTTTGCAGTATTTAACAATTCTCTATTCCATTTGCAGACAGCACAATACCAAGTGTTTCAGAAATACTGAGACCATGAGTCTAAGTCCAGATGGCCTGACTACTCCCACACCAGATATCAAGGTCCCTTAAATTATGTAATTGTTTGACACATTTTAGGTATTTGGGCAATCACTGGATTATATACTCTATATAATTAAAAATCATATGACGAGGATCTAATTGGTTCTGGTGATGACTGCATGAATGCATGAGTGTTGTTGCTTGGCTTTGTAGTATCTTATGGCAATTTGTTGTATTTGTTGGGCATTTTACTGGCTTAATGGTCACTTACATTTGAAAGTTATTTTTTGCACAACATGGATTTTTTTTTTTTTTTTTATCATTTACCTGTACCTGACAGTTACCTGTTTTTTGTAGCCTATACCCATGAGATAACTAATAATTATACATGTCTATATTTAAAAAAAAAAGAAGATTCCGATCTGAAGCTATACAGTAGTGCACAAAGATGGGCATTTAATGTTCCATAGATTTAACAAGATTTGTTGTGTAAAAAATTATTTTTCCCTTCCTTCAGAATCCCTGCATAACATGCACTGCATACTACAGCTCTTCTTTTTGTCTGTGTTTATTGGCACACAGCAAACCAACTTTATAGGTGTAGATGACTACCACGAAAGCAATTTAGCATTATATTATCATCAATATCTGTTTGCTATCATTTCACAGATTTATCAGCTCAATATACAGTATATTGTGCAAAGAAAAAGTTAGACAAAATAATCTTGTCATCAAAGTAAAATTAGAATGGCAAAAAACCCTGACACATCTTGGAGTTTGATGCTGCATAGACTGAATAACACTTTAATGGTGTAAATTGTGATTGACACATGGATTTAATCACGTGATGTCCACATGTGGACCTGCTTGGTCATATGCTGATTATTATTGATGAAGATTAACATCATAACTTTGTAGTTCTAGCCACCGTTTCATGACAAAGTAATGTTATTTTCAACATGTACAGCAATGAGTACCGAAGATATAGGGTTCGTATAGTTTTTTTGGACAAAGACAATGAGATGTAATTGAAAGCCAGTTAGCAGATCTTGAGTTGAGACATTTATTAAATGTAATGAAACAAACAAACAAACAAAAAAACCTCTAAGAAAACAAATTAAGAAGTGAAGAAAATACTGATGATAATCACAGCAATTTACTAATGTCAACATTTATAATTGTCTGAACACTTTTGTGTATGAATTACTAATTCACAAAGTATCTATGTATTTTAATGTTTGTTTTAATATTGAACTATTGGGCATAAATCTTTTTTTTGCATTACACATTATATTTTAAAAAGGATTTTTAAACTTCAGCTTAGGTAAATATATACAGCAGTGGACCCTGTATGTAGGTGTTATAGGTGCATTCGTAGAAATGTCAATGAGCATAGAAAGATCTTCACCGGAGAGATAGAAAGATCTTCACCGGAGAGATAGAAGGATCTTCACCGGAGAGATAGAAAGATCTTCACCGGAGAGATAGAAAGATCTTCACCGGTAGATTTTTTTCTGCCTAAACAAAATAAATAAACAAACTCTTCTTGTTTGCATGATTCAATAAACTGAATTAAAGCACAATACAATTCATACTGTTTTACTTTGTTATATTTGGCAGATGCTGCCAACTTTCTAGTTTAAAACAGTTTTCTGAGACCTTATTTTCTTGGATTTGAAATACTCCGAATCTACATAGTGTCCCTTTAAATGTATAAGTGTAATCTCTCTGCAATAACCCTAAAGCTCAGTGCATGTGGTGAAATACAAACAAAAGACAAGGGCAGGAGTTTGAAACTTTATTTTTTTATATATCAGCTGTTACCATCATGTGTTACTATACTTCCTTAAGATCAAAATGTCTGCTGAGTAATGAGTCCTGTTTTATTGTGATGGGTGGACATTGTGCAGATGCATTATAGTGAACCAACCACATGTCTCTGCTGTGACTTCTGTTGTGATGCAGGCTTCATCTCTGGGTCATTATTTATAATCAAGCAGCAGCCTGAATGTAAAGACTGAGCCCCTCACCACAATCTGCAGACCTCACTCAATCTCCCAATATCTCTGCAAGCAGAAGACCAGATTGAATTTTCCTCCGGAGTCTCCCAGGATGAGAGCGGGCGTCACTGGAGGATACTTCCCTCTCTCTGCCTCCTGCTGTGGCCCTATAGATGCATGTCTAAGATATGAAGGCGTCGGCTACGCTGCAGGAGCGCTCTGGATTCGCTTAAGATTTTACATCTTGTCAACAGTGGGAATTCACAGATAAACAAAGGAAAAGTCCATCTGGCATGAAATGCAGCGTCCTCCGAGAGCGCAAACGTGTTTTCTAGATTGGAGTTCTTATAGCTGATCCCCAGTATAGAGATAGTCACACAAAAGGAACAAAGTGTTCTGTGTTTGCCTCTGCATTCTTTGATAATTTCAGAGCTAATTTTCCCCATTGTCATTTCAGCTGCCACTGTGGCCTATCTATTTGTGTGTGTGTGTCTGTGTGTGTGCTCTGTAAGCAGGATAGGAGAATAAATATTTACCATCTGTGGTGTCCCCCCCACCCCCCACCCGCAAGATTCCAGCACTTTTTAAAAATTTTTTTATCAGTGCTGGGGTTCAGCCATGGGCCTTTTTAATTTTCTGCTTTTGTGTTTTTAACTGAGATTGACAGGCTGCTCTCTCCCTGGAGCATTGTTCTATTAATCTGTTTAATATGCTACAGAAACATTCGAGTGCTGGAACAGGCAGCCGGGGTAATGGAATCGCAGCAGGTAAAGGGGGGCTTGCATATCTGACGACTCAAAAGGGGGTGAGAGAGGTGCAATAGTCGGCTCGGCGTGTCACGGTAACAGTGTTCGAACCCACACACCCCCACCTGATGACCTTGTATGGATAGACAGGCAGATGGACAGATTGCGTCCACTCAAATATTGTTGCTCGAAAGCACAATGGCTCCCTCTCTTGTCATTTGCCATCCGTTATCACTCCCCTTTCCTGTGCAGATTCTTCAGAAGATGCATAGTTAAAAGCAAGCATGCCATCCATTTGCACTAAATTGCAGCAGCATTGTTGACGGTGATGGGTAAACACGAGGCATATGCATTAAGAAGTAAGTGCTAGTCAAGCGCTATATGTTGAATATGGTAGGAAAATGCCAATGTATAATTGCCCCCTGCTTTTTTTCTCATCCTCATGCCCCCTCCTGCTGAGGCAATGAGTTGTGGTTTAATTAACTCTGCCTTAATGGGTGCACAGCAAGATGGAGGTGGGGTGGAGGGATGTTGGAGGTCGCAGGTTTGCAGCATGTGGTGTTCTGTAACAGCACTGTCCCTGAGAGATAAGCTGGAAACTGTTCACTTCCCTCTAACAAAAAGCCTCTCCCCTAGACATCCTGCTCGGGCTAAAGACAGTGGACACTGTGCTGAGAGGATGACAGTCCAGCTTGAAGAGTGAATAGCAGAGTGCTAATATCACAAGAATGAGATAAGTATGCACATGGATTCATCCTCAAAGCCTTTACAGTCTCTCAGACAAGGTCTAACCTTGTTTTATCCTCCACGTAATGCAGAGAGCGAAATGTGCTGATACTTTGACTTAGGTTAAGCTTTTGTTCAGGCTGTTATCCCGGACTGGTCTTGGGATAAAAAACAAAGGAGTCGCAACTGTACGATGACACTAAGAGCGGGGATATTCTGGGGGAGGGATTTGTCACTTTTGCTGTTCCCTGAATTGACAAAGAAATTAAACAAAAGATTCCTCTAACCACCATTGCCAATAATTCCTTACAAGATACCAGTCCATTGCATATGTGTTCAGTCACATGATTGATTTGGAAGGCAGACGAAAATTAAACATGCCTCTAACATTAAAAGAAGTTTTTAGGTTTAACTTTTAATGAGGTGAAACCCTAATCCAGACTCTTCACCTCTCACTCCATCCCAGATATTATTGTCACTGTGTACAACTTGGGGACACTGGTAAAATGCAACACTTGAGAGCCCCCCTGCCCGTCTTTGGCTCTATTAACAACACCCCTCTGCCTTTATCTCAGCCACATAACTCAATATCCATCATTGCAAAAAAAAAAAAGAAAAAAAAAAAGCTACCGTGCCAAAAAGAAATTAGGAGGTCTGATGAAAAGCGATTGGAGGGGAAGTTGTGAAGCTGCAAAGGGGCCTAAGATCAAAGTGAACTACAAGTAATTAGAATACATGCTGAAAAGAAGCAGACATCTGCAAAAATCAGGGTTTTAGCTGGAAAATTACCTGTTGAAATAATAAATGAGAGCCATGTCTTGGTGAAGTGGGGCAACTGTGATGTGGAGCTCTGCGAAGTCAGGCTCACCGGTCGCCTTGCTTTCCCAAGGCAGTGTGACAGAAATCGAAAGGGAAGAAATAATCTCACATATTTTCATGTCCCCGTTCTATATTTCAGCCTGCTTTTTGTTTCCTCGCTTTTTGGGCATCTTTTGTTGCTATCTGCTTTTCTGACCTTTAAGTCCCACACATAGATTCACAGCTCCTTTTGATATCACCCATCAGGGATTATCAGTTTAAAGTTTTAAAGGAGCAATATGGGTCACTTACATCCATCAGTGCAACATTTTTCAGATTAAATGTGATCTCTTGGTACTTACACAAATGATTAGAATGACAACAACATTTTACTGAAAAATCAAAAAAGAGAAACCCAATAATTAAACTGACCACATTACAACAAAAACTTTGAGGTCCTGACACACCAATCCTCTATGACTGTTTCCTGGCATATCAATTACCGCAAAAAAGAAAAGAAATCAAAGAAAATGGGCTCACTCCATTAAACAACACTATCCCTGGTTAGACATTGGTCAAAGAACTAGATCTATCAACCCTACCGTTTCTTAGTAACTCTATAAAAGGCACACTTGTTTGTTATTACCATAGCCACAGCTCTGATATCTTGGTGGACAGCTCACACAATCATGCACTTAATACTCACACCCTGTAACTACACACCGGTATGGAATAATGCAGTCTTCAAAACTATGAATCATTAAATCAAAAAGAAAAAAAAAAAATCCTTTTTTTTTTTTTTTTTTAATATCTACAACTAAAATTGGTCATGACACATAAGATCAACCTAAAACAAGGCTACATTCAAATATCCACACTACTAGGAGAATGCTAGAACAATAAGAAAACTGTGAAGCTCCAGAAATGTTTTGTGGACCACGAAACTTCATCTGACTTTCCATCAGGATGAGGGAAGGAGATGATGATTTTTGGGGGAAATGTTCCTTTAAGACCACATTTCCCGTAAGGTCTCACATCATTGTGCACATCACATCATCCACAGAGCTACGCTGCTGGCTTAAGAAGTCTTTTTTTATTATAGATTTTATATAGATATATTATATTATATATTCCTAAACAGATCTGAGTTCAAGCTAATTAGTGAAAATGAACTGAAGCTCCAGCAACCTTTGTCCTGGAAGCACTGTTACAGCAAAGCGGTAGTGGTTGATTTCTGGGCTAGCTACAATTTTGCAGCTCATGCATGTTAACCCTTATGGCATGAATTATAAAACCACAAAGTAAACATTTTTCATGGTGTGTTTTTATCCTTAAACAAATGAAATATCATACCAATAACTTATTTTCATAATCTGTTAATCAAGAGTTATGTAAATATTTCCGGTTTTGGAAACCATGCACCAACCATGATTCAGGAATTACATCCTGTTAATCTCACAAAAATAGATGGACTTAGAAATATTTTTCATCAAAATTCTAATTTTTTTTGTTGTACATAATTTTGTGACTGAACATACATCTCACCACTCTAGTTGTTATTATGCATATAACTTTTGGGTCTTTATTTAGAGAAAATCTGAGGATAATTAAACATTACTTGCAGGTATTGAACTCTAAATGTTGCCATCATTTTAAATAAAACACACACAATAAGGCAGAATCTACATTGGTGCATAATGTCCATTAGAGTGGACAGATGTATTTTCAATCACAGAAAACATGTCCAATAAATTATTGGATTTATCTGAAATATGTATTTTAGCACCCTCTGTACTATTATTATGATAAGTATTTTTATTCATATATTTATTTTTATGAAATGTGAGGATTCAACAGTTATTACAGAGGTGCTTGGTGCATCTTGTCTTCCGGCACGCAGAGACTCTCACTATTGAGTTAGAAATGGACACCTGTGCTGCTGTTTCACTTGGCTTTGCCTCCCAGGCGAGGTCGTAGGCACCTGTTTTGTGTGTTTTTCTGTGTGTATGGTCTTTGCAGTGGCAGTCCAAGACTGTGCGTGCTGTAAATGTCACCCGTCATCAGGCAGTGCAGTGTGTGCCCTTGTAGGAATGAGAAAGTGCCGATGTTGCAGATCCCAAGCCTTTGATTTAGACACGAGAGGCGGACTGGCAGCAAATGCACTGAGGCATGAAGGTAAATTCCCATAATTCACAGCTGAAAGGTTAGCCAGTGGTGCGCTTTGCTCCTCCCTCATGATAGTTGCTAACAAATGTCAGCTGATTGAAATAAGCACAGCTGTACATTGTGTGTGTGTGTGTGTGTGTGTGTGTGTGTTTGGCTGGTACAATTCCTCTTAAACTGATGTAGTGTGTTTTGTCAGACAATCTCATACAGAGTAAATCTTCAGCTTTGGTGTGCATATGCAAAGATGTCGTCCTTTGGCAGCTTGAGTCAACCAGTTCATGAACACTACAAGGGGAGCGGCCACAGTGATACATGTTTTCCAGTGGGGAAATTAGGTCAACTGAACAACACTCCCCACCAAAGACCACTAAGATTCAACATTCAAGACACACGATTCAAAGGTTTATTTATCATATGCAATTGTTAATCATTTAAGGCCACTACAATCACCTGTGAAGTTTTTGTTTGTGGCAGCACTTCCCTCTTGGACATGGACAGACCCTGCAAATGTCAACAGTTCACTGGGCAATATATTAGTAAGGTGAGTAAGTTAGAACAACAGCAAAGCTGAGCATTTACAGTACATTTGAGACCTTCATAAATAATGCATCCATATGGCCTGTCAAACAGACCGGAATGCTACTTTGTGGAAACTTATTTGTTTGAAGCAGCACCTTATTATTTCCCATCACAGTTAAAGAAGTATGCAAAGTTACTGTAAGATTTTGTATTTCCGAAAAATAAACAGACATGTTGCTTCATCCATGTTTTTACCCATTTTCAGGCACTTTTTGTTGTTGTACCTTGCATGCCAGTTGCAGCCCAGATAAAATCTAAAAGGCTGCCAAGCAAGCGACTGCAGTTGAGGCCTGTGTTCCAAAGTTTATACTTTAAGCCCCCCACACACCGCCCAGATATAACTGCCTTAACCGACCACTCTCCGACCACTCTGTTGCCTCTTGTCTGACCTGTTCGGCAGAAAAGTTGCATTGAAACACACTGCTTCAATGTGCTGCCTACTCCACAGTAGTGTGTATGTTCTGCACTTGAGCGAGATGCAATAAGCGGGTGGTGCTTGTGTTGTTGGCTTATGCACGCAACTCTCTTTGCTTTCAATCAAAACTAAACTTAACTATTTCAGATAAACACAGCTGCATACTAAACATGCAGCCAGGCATTACCAAACTAAAACAGATTCATTCGTCCTGAACGGACTTAACAACTATTCTCGTGCCAGTACTGCAAAACATGAAAAAATGGAACGGAGTGCATAGAAAAACACAGTGCACACAGTATTCTGCCCCTCCGGCACAATGCACTGATTTGCTAGCACGCCACCAATCAGAACTGCCATTCAGCTGGCACACAACCAATCAGAGAATCCAGTGGCTCAGACGTCCGATGGCCCACCTCCTCAGACTTTGCATGTTAAATCGGAGCAGACAACGTCCAAAAGCTTCCAACGCAGCTGAACACACCGAACATATTTGTTCCCGACCTCGTCCGAGTCTCCCCAAACGCTTCAGACGTCCAACGGTTGGGCCGGTGTGTTCCTGCCTTTACAGGTGGAACTGATGGATATCTTAAAGGATACCTTGGTCCAGTTTCCAACAGACAGATATTTTTGATGGGAAGGCAAGCCATCTGCAGGTGTGTTTGTGGCAACCACAGCAGGTATTTTAAGCCATGTTTTGCTGACCAAGTGGCTTTTGTGCCTAAACCTAACCAGACCATAAGCAAATCTTTGTGGCAAGACAGAAAAATAAAATTGAATCTAAAGAAATATAACATCTGACCTTAGCTGTGGATTTGTAGAAACAGACTTTGCCAACATTTATCTGGCAATTAGGGTTGACAGCTGTGGATGGTAAATAAGACAGGTGACAAGGTTAGACAATTTATAGTAATGTTTTAAGACATACACATGTTGGTAACACTTTTTAATAATTACATTATTTTCAAATGGTGGTTTCAAACTTATTTTAACTTTAGTTATTTCACTGTCAACAAAGAAACTTTATAAACCATTTATTAAACAAATGCTAATTGTATAGTTGAAACTTAATTAAACTTTGTAAATGGTTAATAAAGATTGCATAATCGTCCATAAACATTCCGAACATTATGAAATTGTGACTGATGTCTACAAACCTTCACATTTGCTGAAAATATGGATTACAAAGTTGTTTGTTTTATTAACAGTGAATTAATTATGAACCAAAGTTAGCATTTACCATGTATTATTGATAATTTTTTGTGCTACCCAAGTTGTTTTTGTCTAATGGTGATGCTTTCTAAAACCAGAGTAAATATTAATTAAATCTATCTCAGCTACTGAAAATGTGTGAAGTGCTGATGCATTATCATACATAATGCAGTGACAACAGCAATCATATTGTTTTCCTATCCTGAGAGCAAACATGGCAGACAATCATTTTCTGTTATTCTGTTATTAGATAAAAAAAAAGAAAAAAAAAGTGACACCTGTGCCTTTATCTACATTACTGTTAGGTCAGCTGTATGCTGGCTTGCAGATCTGGCTACAAAGATGTTACTTGTTCTCAAATAATTTATACACAAGATTCAGTATCAACAGGTAATTCAAAGTCTGAATATCTTTAATCATTTTATCTTTTATCTGGCCATTATATCTATCAGCATCTGTTTGCATACATGCCAGCCTCTGCTGACTTTTTTTTTCAATGTCCTCCTGGGATTCATTTCTCCTGCTTTTCACACATTTTCACCCATTTTATTCATCATAACCTGCTTCTGGCACTGTGCAGCATGTACCCCATTTTTGTGGTCATAAGGTTGGCATGCATGCCCATCTGATTCTGTGCTCTCAGTTATCATTAGGTGATTGCTGATAGAAATGACGACACGATAAAATTGTTACTAAAGTTGTGAAGTGCCTTAAGGTGTCTTCTTTGGTTCCTTCCTGGTTTGATGTGTAGGTGATACAAAAATGTTTTTCAGTCCATATGTCTGAGAACAACAGTTCAAAACGTATAATGTATATTGTATGTAAATGTATATTCAAAGACTTTATTCACCAAAGGTTTGGTTAAGCACTAGGAGAGAAAAGCGAAACATGCCTATATTTAAAAGGAAATATCACTGATGATTAGTTTCATTCTCACAGAGAAATCTACATACAGACGAGCAGTTTTCCACTTCTGCTCCTTTTATTTTTCCTGCTCACCCCCTCCTTTCTCTCCTGGAGCTAAATGAATACCCCCCCCCCCCCTCACACACACACACACACACACAATTGAAAACATGGCATAAATTTTACATGACAGGCCCCTGGTTCATTACAGCCCATGAGTTATTAGCTAATTTGAGGCTGTGAAATTTCTAACCACTATGAGTGAACTGAGGTGTCAAGAGTTCGCTAAATGTGGTGTGTGGAATTTGATGTTTGATGGGCACATTCTGAATAGAAGTGAATAGAAGAATAGAGGTGCAATGTGTGTGTATGAGTATGGTGGGAGATATGCAGGGATGTTGTTTCAGCCTGTTAATATTTGCAGCAACACAGTTTGTCACCTTCTCAAAGTGATGTAAAGCTGTGACACTACGTACTATTTTTAGGGTTCTAACTCTGAAGGGGTAGAACCCTTCTGAAATTGTGCCGGTTTATTATTAGGGTTCTAACTCTGAAGGGGTAGAACCCTTCTGAAATTGTGCCGGTTTATTATTAGGGTTCTAACTCTGAAGGGGTAGAACCCTTCTGAAATTGTGCCGGTTTATTATTATTATTTGTTGTTGTCTGCCACTTGAGCTCAAATTCCCGTGAGCTGGAATGGGCCAGAAACTTGAAACTTGGCCCAATGATTGGAAATGATGTGCATCAACTTTTATTAACATATGAGCCTAGTCAGTCGGATGGTGGCTCTCTAACTAAGGCTTGAAAATGCGTTTTGGGGAAGGCCACGCCCCTCATACCGTAAGTCTGATTGACTTGAAATTTCACACACAAGTCCAGCTCAATGTGCTCTACAAAAAAAGACAATTGGACCATAAAGCTCCGCCTATCTAGATGTTTTGCTAATTTGCATGACGTTAAAAACAGTAAAATGAATAGAACTGTTGAAAGATTGACTCTATCAACACCAAATTTGCTATACAGCTTTGGGGGGGTGGAAGGACACATCTATTCTATAAATGAGCCAGATTGGTCAAAAAACATGGCCACCACGGATGTATTTTCGCAGTGGGCGGGGCTTAGAAATGATTGGCCAAAACTCCCACAGCCTTTGCCCTATCATCACAAAATGGGACTGGGAATCTGCCTAGCAAATTATATTGAGCTAAAACTGCTTAAACTGCCTTTTGGTCATATGACAAGGACATTTACAACACAGCCAGAACAAGACTGAAAGCTGGTATCAAGGAGATGTGTTGCAGGTGATCCAGCAAAGGCTACAAAGGCAGAAGTGCCCCCATCATATGTGAGGCTACGCTGTAGGATGTGATTAACAATTGTTATGCTTGCTTTTACCTCCTCAACAAAGACTGCTGTGAAGTCTACTGAACTTCCAGTTGGGAAACTGAACACCCTGGTTTGAAAACCTCACTTTGCAATTGGATATTTGACTTCCTTACCAAGAGATCCCAGAAAGTCATGCCTTCTCTACACTAGTGCTCAACAACAGGGCTTTGCACTCAGCCCCCTCATGTTCAACCTGTATCCCTATCACTGCACTCCTAGACTTTAGAAGAACTCTATTGTGAAACTGTACAGATGACATCAACATCACTGGCCAAATTATAAACAATGATGCAAGTTCAAATTAGAAGGTTTTTTCAGTTTTGGGTTCCCGGGAATGAGGATCAGAGACTACCTGTCATGGTCATCACACATCTCCACCCTGGTAGAAAGAAAAAAAAGAAAAAAGGAAAAAAAAGAAAAGAAAAGAGGAAACAAAAAAGAACAAGATAGGCTCTACTTCTCTACTTCCTTAGGAAATTTAAGGATTTAAGACTAAATTCCAGAGCTGAATTCTATTCAACTTTTACAAAGGTGCAATAGAAAGTACCCTGACTGAAAACAACACATATTATTTGTGGTGTTTCCAGTCAGTGGGTGAATCAGAACAGGAAGGCCCCACCACGGGTGACTAAAACTGCCCAGAATATCATTGGTACCCTTAGACTTAGCATCTGTGATTTTTGTCTGCACAGGGCACTGTACAGGAGTATAAGTTGCCATACCACCAGACCACAGAGCTCTGGGATCCTAAATCCATCCACCCTCTATTCCCTAAAATTGTTTTGTTTTGTATTGATTCTCCTTTGTGGCATTAAGGAACTTAAGCTATATTTTTGCAACCTGGTTTGTAAAATGACATATAAATCTTTGAACCTTGAAATCTTTCCTCTACCACATACAGAGTATCTAGCATTGGTGTTCTGTTGCTTCACCCTCTTCAATACCATAAACAACGAGTGAGTTTGTGTGTGTGTGTGTGTGTGTGTGTGTGTGTGTGTGTGTGTGTGTGTGTGTGTGTGTGTGTGTGCGCGCATGTGTGCGTGCGTGTGTGTGCATGTGGGCCTGTGGGTTTCAAAGGAAAAGGTCCTCTAGTCTTTCCGGAGGTGAGAAACAAAAGAAACAGTGTTGTATGCAGGCCCAGTGTCCCACTGTGGGAAAAGCTTAGCAGCAGCTCAGGTCAGCGAGGTGAGGGCTGTTCAGCTTGGCTGCAGCCCAGGGCCGACCTCACTGCCAGCCTTCCAGGAAATTACAGCAGGGACCGAGAAGCAGCTCCCACTCCCTTGGCTCTCTGCTCCACACACACACAGAAAGTGTGTGTCTCACAGGTAGCCACTTGCACCACCAAATGCCACTAAGCATATAAGTGTGCACATACATGGTGGTATGCAAGTCCTTGTCCTGTGATCACAAGGCAAGCAGTTTTGTAAAAGTTACTGGGAAAATTTAGTCAGTTACTTTCACTCATTAGCCTCATCAGACTCATTTTTTTAGGACTTTTTTTTTTTAATTATGGTATGGTATTAAATTGAATTTTCTTTCACAAACATCGCATACACAAATGTTGATCATCTATTATCTGAAAGCAAAACCTGTTCCTGGGGTTCAACCCTTGCAATTCGAACAGCATTTTACATCAATTTATTTGCAGTCAATAAACTACAACTCACATTAAGAATCTAGTGGCCAAAAAGAACATTACACACCAGTTCTACATTTTTTTTTCCCCTCTATCCTTTTTCCCCGTAATTTTCCTGTTTCTTTCATTGGATTGTCTTTTTGATAGGGGTAGGCCGATCAATCCAATTGTCGATAGTATCGATACCAAGGTGAGTATTGGTATCAGATTGATACTAGCATGATGAGATCAAGATGTTGTATGCAGTTTCTCTTCAGTAAGTTCAGCAAATCACTTGTATTTCTTCACAGAGTTTGTGTGATTGCAGCGTCTCTCTCAGTCCTTATGCTCACTCAGGTTCACTCTGAAGTATGAATATGGCAGAATATGATAACCCTTTTGTCTGTGGAAGGAACATTAGTATCCCTATTTAGGCCACATGCAGATTAGATCAGGTTATAGATTTAATTATGTTAAATATTATTTTCTTATTTGGCTAAAATCTTTGTCCTGTGTTTTATTGTTATCATAATCATGATCAGCTACTTAAAGGCAAAAGTACAAAATCATTCAATAATCAGGAATTTTCAAGTAAAAAGTATCGGTATCAGTTTCAGTATTGGCAATACTGGCCTTGTAATTACTTGGTATCGTATCGATACCAAAATTTGCAGTATCGCCCACTCCTACTTTTTGAAAGGTACAAGGATGTTCTATTGTTCTGTCCTCTCAGGCTTATGTGTTTGTTTTTGTGCACAATTCAGGTCCCAGGATCACAGTAAAATTCGCCTTTGTTGAATTATTAATACTAGTCAATGGACATTTCAACTGATTGGTTGAGAATTAGGGATGCTTGATTAATTAATTCTTAGCCAATACCAATTATTAATAACTACCTGCAATTTCACATTTTCGTATTTTGAAAAGCATTTCTCATATGTAGTTCATTCAGACAACTCAAATTTGAAATGTTTATTAGGGCACCAAAACAAAGTCAAGGTGCCAACTTCATCACTCTCCCTGAGCATGTTTACAGAGATATTGTGGAGCTTTGACAGGCAGTGGGAGAGCTGGGAGATTTTTGCTGTTCAAATAGACCGCCAAGTTGACAGGGTGTGTTAGATGAGTGGGGCATGTCATGTGTATATCAGTGCAGCTCGAGTTGTTTGCCTTAACTAGCTTGCAGGCATCACTCCGATGAATGCATGCCTGGGGGTAAGAAAACTCAGTTGAAGTGAACAAGTTGTAGATCAATTAATATTCCATAGTTTTATTAAGATTGTTAAAACCTGTAGATTTTTTTAAAATTTGTTTTATGTTAAGTCATTGAAAGCAATTTCGTATTATCAGCTTTAATTTCATTATCAACCCATAACCAATAACATACATCTATGTATGCTTTATTGGGCCAATTCTTTATCTGTCCAATATGTATTGTGCATTTGAATTGAGAATACGGAAAGTAAATCTGACAGTTGTTATAATTATTTTGTTTACGTTACATGACCAAGACCAACCGAGTGTTGGTGATGATTTGATAAAATTACTGTAAAATACCAAATAATAGCCGGGGCATTTATTTGTTTCAATCATTTAACAAACCAGGCGTTGAATTGGGACTAGGTGGCAATTTGGGACAGGCATTTAATTCCTTCCTCTCAAAAATCCGAGATGAAAATGTCACAAACTTCGCCAGCTTCTCGGTTAATTAATTATTTGTACGTCTTCTGCAAGTGAAGTTGTTGCAGCGGAGGAAACGATTCAGCCGACCAGCACTCGTGGCAAACTCCTCATCTCTGCTGTCTCACTCATGGTGGCGCACATTTGTTTCGCCATCGCCCTGGTCATTCTATAGGACACTGTCTCGTGGCGTGCCCGTTTGCTGATAACCCAACCCTGCATGTTTATCTCAAGCTCCTCGCTACCCTTCTTCCTCCCTCCACCAGGCAGCCTGGCCCTGTTGCTGTCCTCCTCGGACAGACGCTGGAGCTCAGTTTGATTTTTTCGCCAATCTCTCACTCTCTTGGGGTCAGCAGAGAAACGTCCAGTGGCTGCTTCTCCCGAGTTTTCCTCTGCATAATTTCATGTCATAACTTTTTTTTTTTTTTTTGCCTCACTGGAGCCATGGTTACGTGAAAAAGATAGAGAAGAAAAACGTCACATTACGTCTTCTTCCTTGATTTTTAGAAAAAATTAATAAATTAGACCGACATTTATTTGGAACCGGCGGTTATTTGCCAAAATACACCTGCACCTGCCGTTTAAAGGGGGCCCGGTGGTTAATTGAAACCCGGCTATAATTTGGTAATTTACGGTAAGTACACACATTTTCAACCTCAACTCAGAATGTGTTTGACTGAATGTTGGTCTTGTATCTACATATACACTAGACAGCATGGTGACAGAAAAACTCTTTTTTCGGGACCAGCATCTTGTTATACCCTCTCCATCTCTTTGTTTCAAAGTCTGAAAAACTTTCCCCAGGCAAAGTCACACTCTCACTCTAACTCTCTTTGCTCTGCTCCACAATCCCATTCCTTATCTGTGTCTCCCATGTAAAAGAGGACCCTGGAAGCTTAGCCCAATCCTTTGAAAACACTGATATTAAAAGAGTGAGATGCTGAGAAGAAAGATGGCGTCACAAATCCCCCCCCCCCCCCATTTACCCTGTCTGAACCGTCTGTTCGCAGACCTGTTCGCAGGTGTGTGTATGAGTGTGTGTGTGTGTGTGTGTGTGTGTGTGTGTGTGGGAGAGAGAGAGAGAGAGAGAGAGAGAGAGAGAGAGAGAGAGAGAGAGAGTGCAGTTGTGTGTGTGTGTGTGTGTGTGTGTGTGTGTGTGTGTGTGTATATGTGTATGGTTGGTTGAATGAAGCACATGCACACCCATATATACACACACAGACACACACAAGCCATCCCGCATGTGCATACACATACATACAATTCTGAAAATACCATTTAATTCTTTGGCATTGTTGTCTTACAGCACACACTGAAACACACACACACTGAATGAACATTAATCCTCCCATCTACATAGGCACTGGTCGCCTCAGGGGCTGGTGGGGTGCTCTCCAGCATGCCGTGTGATCTCACATTGTTTTGTGAAAATTGCAGCCTCTGATGATGGGAATTTCATTTTGCCACTGCACGATACCGAGGCGAATGAGGGGAGAAGCGAGTGGGGGGGGGTAGTTAAGGAAGGTGGCATAGGAAGGAAAAGGAGCAAAGGAAAGAGGCTCCAGTGAGTGTAAGAAATGAGAATGAGAAAAGGGGTGAAACAGAAGGGAGTGAAAGAAGTAGAGATGGAAGAACTGAGTTAAGGAGACAATTTATGAGGAGATTAAAGAAACTGGTGAAGGGAAAGGAAAGAAAGACCTGCATAAAATAGCAGGAGAAAAAAAGGATGGTAAGGAAGGAGCAAGGAATGAGATTACTGGGAGTAATCTCTGGACTGGAAAAAGGGAAGAAATGAGGTATAAAAGGAAGGACAACAAACATTCACAAACATATTGAAGGATGTAGGACTAGAGAGAAAGAAGAAGATGTTAACTGAAAAGGAGGGACAAAGGTGAGGGATGGAGGGACAATGAGGCTTCCCTTTTCTTTCACTTCTTTTCATTCCTCCACTCTTAACCCTCCTCTCTCTTTGTTACCTGGTCTTTTCCCTTTGTTTCATTTCCTTCAGTCTAATATTGCTTTAGATTCTGCTTTTCCCTAACAGCTCTTCCTGTTTTTGCTTCCCACAGTCTCCCTCTTTCACTTTTTTCCCTGAATCTTTATATCTTCCCCTTCTTACCTTCTTCCTGTATTTTCCCTCTTTGTCCTTCACTTAATTACCTGCCCTCTTCAGTCACCTTCTTCTTTTCTCTTTCTCTCTTGTTTTCTAAATTCTTTCTTCTTTTTTCTGCTTTTCGCCATCCATAGACCCCCATCTACCCCAACATCTTCTTACTTTCCTCCAACCTAGCCATAGTACTATCAAAGTAGTAGGTCAAATGAAGGGATGGCATCCTCCAGGTGGCCACCATGCAGACATGCCTCCTCTCAGCACCATATCTTTAGAGGGAGGGGTGTGTTGTTGATCTAGACTAGCAAATATTATGCTAAAGTGATTGGCTCTCATCAGGCTCTAATCCTGCAATGATGCTAGAAAACAGCAGAAGAGGAAGCACAGCCCTATCTCCGTCCTCCCCTCCCCTAATTTGCATTGCATGCTAAAATGCATGAGCCGAGCCCATTAACCGAGGGGCCGTGCTGTGTTTTGGTTGTAAGCAAAGGGAGGGGGGCTGTCACATCTTTTGATTTGCTTGATATGAAAACAGTGGTGGTTTGCAATCAATGGAACCTGTGGTTTATTTGGGGTGAAATGAGATTTTTTATTGGGATGTTTGCATCTCGATGCAATTTGCCAGCTTTATTGTGGCCGACCCAGGAGCATCCTTGCTTGATTTTACAGTAAATTTGTCATGGGGCCAATACAAGAGTTGAAAGTGAATACGGTTATTTATTTACATGCACAAAAACAGGTGCACTTTGTTAGATGCTTCTGATGATTGTTGGAATGGAGATCCCAGCTGGCTATATGTGGTGAAGCCTGGTGTGACGGCAGCCTATCAGAAAGACGAGGTAAAGGGAAGGGGAGGCCTACCAGCTGCTCTGCATGTCATTGCATTGGGAAATATAATTTAGGATTCAGAATACACCCCAAAGCTTTGTCTCAGTTTAGCTGAGTGAACTATAATGTGCTATTGCAAAGTAGTGCTGAGGAGTTTTGTGTGTTTTGGATAATAAGTTTAGTGAGTTTTGTAAGTTACTGGTCATAATTTACTTGTAGCACCCCAGTAGCTAAGTTGGTAGTGCGTGTTATCCTCCTTTCTCTCATATATATGTATATATCCACTAATACAATTATTTAACTTTAACTTTACAAAGTGGGATTGTGCAGTGGATGCCCTTCTAGAGCAGTAGTAAAGAAGCTGACATTGTATTAATATTACAAAATGGTGTGCATCTTTTGTTTATCATAAAGGTGGGAATCATACCATCTTTTTACAAGCCTTACCTTAAATGCAGCGCTGGAAACAACTGGTAGAAAGTGATACTGTCACACAATGTTAAAGTTTGCTTTAAACTAGTTATTCAAGATTGATCTTAAAAGTGTAAAAGGCATTGTGTCGAAATGTGTAGAAAGGGAAGTTCAGACTTCTGTACCCAATCATAATTACTCTGCATTTGATCAGCAGGTTGATATGTCACAGCAAGAACCAGGCTTGTGGATTACTTATTCTCCAGCACTGATGAATGAATCCACAACCATCAAATTGCATGCATGTTTCTGTGATTATAACCATTTCAGTGTGACCTTGATGAAAAAATCATTACACTTTCATGCACATTAGACACCATACATGTTCTATCCATCTTTTGGCTAATGGCTATCTATTTCTCCGACTGATGTCAGTGCCAGGACTTGTTACCAATTAGAAGAGGTATATATCACACATCCAATCTTTACTGGTTACCCGCAGAGAGACGAAAGGAGCACAGAGGAGGAGGAAGAGGAGGAGGAGGAGGAGGAGGGAAATAGGTGAAGGTACAGCAGGGAGTGAAATAGAGAGGGAGGGATGTGAAGAAGCAGTGTAAAAAGGCTGGCTATTTTTCACTAGGGTCCATGGTGAAGTTGTCAGGTGGGAGTGTATGTGAGCCCGCTGGATGATAATGTGGCATGACACTTCTGAAATGAGAGACGGGTTGCCATGGCAAAAAGCGGGGAGGGACAGTCTCTCCAGGGACCCAAATAAAACAAGCTGTAAATGATGTTTGATTAGGATTTAGATCATGGAACTGTTCGGATTGGCCTTTTGTCAGCTGCTAGCTCAGGCCTCAGAGGCTTTTTGTTATGTTTGTCTCTGAGCACCACCATGCCTATAATGTGTGTGTGTTTGTGTGTCTGCATTTGCATCCTGCTTTGGGTTACACCTACATATCTAGATCTGGTAAAATAGAAGGCCGGTGCTGTATGTTTATCAGACAGATTTGGACCAGTTGCATTCATTCACTTATGAAATGATGGATACAATCTGGTATACTAACAGGTCTCCACTTCTAATTCAGTACATCAGTTGGCCAATGGCTTAAGCTTCAAACTATGATGCTTTCCACTTTTATGCTATTTAAAATATTTTCATACTTATTGCTTCATAAATCCTTGCTGTATATCGTTGTTGCTCTCCCAATGAATTGTCCCAATGAGCAAAAAGTGGTCCACAATACATCAAAAAAGATGTGTTCTCCATATATCCAGAAGACATCCTTAGAGGAGCCAGAATAAAAGTTAGTATAACGTCTTTCCCAGATGTTTAATAGACACTTTATTTTGGATGTTATATAGATGTCATTAAAGTACGTTGTCATGTCACAATTATTGAACATCCAGAAGACGTCATTCAAGGAGCCAGAATGAAGGTTTTCATTACATCTTTTCTAGATGTTGGATTGACATTTTATTTTGGTTGTTATATAGATGTCATTAAAGTATATTGTCAAGACATGGTTACTGAACATCCAGAAGATATCACTGAAGGAGCCAGAATGAACATTATAACAGTTTTTCTCAGTTGTTTACACACAAATACTGGTACTTGAGACACACTGACCACAGCATGTAACTCATGCACCAACCCCCTGAACCAATTCTGCTAAACTACAAGCACAATTCCTGCTTTACACTCAAATTGCAGTTGTAAAACACACTTTTTTCAAAACACTACACACAATTCTCTGCATTTGGCACAATTTTCATGAACAGAATCTCTTGTTTTCACAAGAAACACACTGTCATTCAAAATTCTAAAGTTAATTGCCCTACTATGCACACTTACTCATCACATTGGCAAACACTTGGACATGCTACACAAAAACACTCATTCCACCAGATCAGATAGACGGCCCAGAGCAGCTCAGGTGTTGAGGGGTTTTGCCCATTGTGTGTGTTTTTTGATTTGTGTGTGGAGTTCTGAGAGCGTGAGGCATGCTTTCAGAAAATGTGTCTAAACAATTGAGAGAAACTGTAATACGTCTTAGTTTAGTTTAGATTGGGGGTTCGTCCCATCTTTGTCACATCAAGGTGAGGGATGTCCTGTCTTGGGGTCTGTCTTGTGAATTTCATGTTTTATTTTGAAAAGTAACTCTCCTCTTGTTTCAGGTCACTTGCCCTTCCTCTTGTGTCCCTGGTCTGATCCCTAATCCTTGATTGTTTTCACCTGTGTTCCCCTCCTCCATGTGTATAAAGTCTTTGTCTTCCCCTGTCTGCGTCGCCAAAGTATTTCGTCCTCTGTCGTGTACTGAAGCCCTGTTTCACATTCTTATTTTCTGAATTGTTCCTCTTTAGATGAGTGATTTTGAGTTGTAGTTTTCTGGTTAGAGTTTGATTTATAAGATTTATTGTTTGGTAGCCTTTTGTTTTCCTCCGTGTGGAGCGCTTTTTGTTGTACCTTTATTTTATAGCCTGAATATAGACCTCTTTGGAGTGATTTTGTTTTTCTATTTAAAGTTTCATAGCTGAAGTTTCTATACAGTGTAGGATTCCTCCTTCGGGAGTGTTTTTTGTTCTTTGTGTTTTATGTCTTGTGTGTCCTGTTTGTCCTCAAAGATTTTTCATAACCTGTTTATTTATCATTCACGCTGAAGCGTTGCAATCAGTCAATAAAACCTGACATTACTTCTGCCATTCTGCATCTGAGTCCTCTCTCCTTTGTCCGAGCCTGACAGTATACTTTGGCCAGACATGGACTCAGCAGAAGCAGAGCGACTCTCAGAGGTCCTGCGAACCCAGGAGGCCCGCCTGAACTGCCAGGAGGAGTTCCAGACCACCATGGCTGCCAACATGGGTCAATTCTCCTCCCAGCTACAAGAACTTCTGGGTCAGCTCTGCCGACCAAGCCCTGCAGTGCCGACTCTGCCTACCCCCGCCTCCCCGGAAACAAATACACACTCTGGAGGAGCCTCATGTAAGCTGGCGCTGCCAGCTCAGTACCACGGGGAACCCGGGCTATGCAAGACGTTTTTGATCGACTGCTCAATCCACTTTGAGCTCATGCCTCATGCCTTTCCTACCGAGCGGGCTAAAGTAGCCTTCACGATTTCTCACTTGACAGCTCGGGCCAAAGCTTGGGCGTCTGCCGAATGGAGCCGGAGCTCCGCGGTGTGTGACACCATAGCAGGGTTCCAAGCAGCGTTGACCAAAACTTTTGATCTTGTAAGCTCCAGCCGAGAGAAAGCCCAAGAACTCAGCACGCTGAAACAGGGAAAAGATTCAGTGTGCCACTACGCGATTCTATTTCCGCACGCTGGCTGCCGAAAGCGGGTGGAATAACACCGCGCTGTATGACATTTTCCTGAAGGGACTGTCAACCGACATTCAAGACCTGCTCATACCCCTGGATCTACCTACGAGCCTGGACACCCTCATCACTCTTGCTCTTCGCACCGATAACCCACGGAGTCAGCTCAAATGACAGCATGAGCCGAAACAGGGAGTACAGGGAGGAGCATTTTCTGCGCCGGACTCAAGATGGCCGACACCTCTTCCAACAACATCAGAGAAGCTTCCCAGTCGACTGTCCACACACGACGATGAACCCATGCAGCTGGGCAGAGCTTGTTTGACTCCTGAAGAATGCCAGAAACAACAACGGGAAGGAAGGTGCTTCTACTGTGGCGACACCGGTCATCTCGTCAGCTCCTGTCCGACTAAGAAAACACCAGCGGTGAGTTCAAATCAGGTCTCTAAGACCGAGTTTCGCACTCTCACTCAAGTCACTTTGAACTCCATGTCATGGAAGTAATGATCGATTCAGGAGCTGACGAGAGCCTGATGGACTGGGGTCTGGCAAACAAATTACAAATTGATAGCGAACCGCCAGCCAGACCCATCCAAGCCCGCTCGCTCAACGGCAAAGAAATTTTTTCAATTACTCACATAAGCAGACCAGTTAAGATAACAGTTGGAGGCCATCACGAGATGATTCAGTTCCACCTTTTCACTTCCACGTCACACTCTCTGATTCTGGGACAACCATGGCTTTATGAACATAACCTGCATATTAACTGGAAAAATGGACAGATCAGAGAGTGGGGAGAGGAGTGTAAGGAACAGTGTCATTTGGAGCGAGTTGCTGAAATTAACCTATTCTCTGCTAATCCTGTCACAGACTCAGATTACCTGGACCTGACCGCGGTTCCGCCATGTTACCATCATCTCAACAAAGTTTTCAATAAGTCTAAAGCTCTGTCTCTTTCTCCACATCCCTTACGACTGTGCCATCGACCTAATTCCGGATTCTACCATTCCCAAAGGGCGCCCGTAATCAATTTCGGGCCCGGAACGAAAGGTGATGAATGACTACATCTCCGCCTCACTGAAGGCGGGGCTAATTCGTTTGTCCTCGTCACCTCCTGGAACCGGTTTCTTCTTCGTGGGAAAGAAGGACGGATCGCTGCATCCTTGCATCGACTACAGCCCACTGAACGACATCACGATCAAGAATCGATATCCACTCCCACTCATGACCTCTGTATTCGACCAGCTTCAGCAAGCCAAGATCTTCACCAAGCTTGACCTTCGTAATGTCTATCACCTGGTCCGCATTAGAGAAGGGGACGAGTGGAAGACTGGCTTCAACACCCCCAGTGGACATTACGAGTACTGTGTAATGCCATTTGGTCTCACTAACACTCCTGCTGTTTTTCAGGCTATGATCAGTGATGTCCTGAGGGATTTCCTGGACCAGTTTGTGTACGTCTACTTGGATGACATTCTCATATACTCTCCTGACCTAGCTACACACCAAGATCATGTCATGCAGGTTCTTAAGAGACTACTGGACAATCAGTTGTATGTCAAAGCAGAAAAAAGTGTGTTTCATGCCGATACTGTCTCATTCCTGGGCTTCATTGTAGTCCCTGGAAGAGTACAGATGGATCCGGCTAAAGTGAGCACTGTGGCAGAATGGCCCACTCCAGACAGCCACAAAAAGGTTCAGCAATTCTTAGGATTTGCAAACTTTTACAGGCGGTTTGTCAGGGGCTTCAGCGCAATAGCTTCTCCTCTCCATGCTCTTACCTCCACCCAGGTTTCCTTTCGCTGGTCCCCTGAGGCTGAAAAGGCATTCCGGGAGCTCAAGCATCGATTCACCACGGCGCCCATCCTCACCTTGCCTGATCCCCAGCGTCAGTTCGTGGTGGAAGTACATGCATCCAACGACAGGGTAGGAGCAGTTCTCTCCCAGCGATCAGAAAAGAATGGCAAGATGCCTCCTTGCGCTTTCCTGTCGAGAAGGTTGTCCCAAGCAGAATGCAACTACGACTACTACTAGCGGTAAAACTAGCATTGGAAGAATGGCAGCATTGATTGGAGGGGAACAACCATTCATTGTCTGGACCGATCACAAGAATCTTGAATATATCAGAAATGCCAAACGGCTGAACTCTCGCCAGGCCAGGTGGGCTCTGTTTTTAAATCGCTTTTCCTTCACCTTGTCTTACAGGCTGGGATCCCGAAACGTCAAGCCAGATGTCCTATCACGACTATTTGATCCCGAGCCAAAGACCAAGCAAACTGAGACTATCCTTCCACTGAATCGTGTGGTTGGAGTGGTTACTTGGCCTATAGAAAATGAGATTAAGCAAGCTAATGGTGGAGCCCCTTCACCTAGTGGCTGTCCTGACAACCGTCTGTTCGTCCCTGCTGAGTTATGGCAACAGGTGATTCATTGGGCTCACACCTCGTTGCTTCCTTGTCATCCGGGAGTCAAAAGAACCATGTTTGTGATCTCCCAGAGGTTCTGGTGGCCCACCATGGAGCTGGAGGTCCGGGAGTACATCAAGGCTTGTTCGGTCCGCACACACAACAAGACGTCTTCTTAGACTAGCACGGGATTGCTTCAACCGCTTCTCATCCCTTCCAGACCATGGTTGGACATTTCCATGGACTTTGTTACAGGGCTCCCGGTCTCACAAGGAAACACTACAGTACTTACGGTGGTTGACAGATTCTCCAAGATGGCGAAATTCATCGCCCTCCCAAAGCTACCAACCGCCAAAGAAACAGCGGAGGTAATGATGAACAATGTTTTTCGCGTCCACGGTTTCCCTAAAGAAAGGCCCCAGTTTGTGTCCAGGTTCTGGAAGGAATTCTGCAGACTTACCGGAGCCAGAGCCAGCCTGACATCGGGTTACCACCCTGAAGCTAACGGCCAGACCGAACGCCTCAATCAACAACTGGAAACCGGCCTCCGATGTGTGGTGCACCAGAACCCCTCAACATGGAGCAAACATCTGGTCTGGGTTGAGTATGCTCACAATTCATTGCCCACCTCTGCTACTGGCCTATCTCCATTTCATTGTGCCCTAGGTTATCAACCCCCATTGTTTCCAGACAATGAAATGGAAGTGTCGGTTCCCTCAGCCTACGCCATGGTTCGACGCTGCCGGCGCATCTGGGCCGCCGCACGACAGGTGCTGCTCCGTCAGGGAGATCGGGTGAAGAAAACAGCAGATTGAAAAAGACGTCCTGCCCCAAATTACCAGCAAGGCCAGAGAGTATGGCTTTCAGCAAAGGACTTAAACCACAAAGTCCCATCCAAGAAGTTGGCTCCTTGGTTCGTGGGCCCCTTCCCCATCAGAAAGATCGTGGGTCCTGCTGCTGTTCGACTACGTCTGCCCCGGTCCCTACGAGTTCACCCGACGTTTCATGTGAGTCAAGTTAAGCCGGACAAGGAAAGCAAGATGGTGCCTTGATTGTTTTCACCTGTGTTCCCCTCCCCCATGTGTATAAAGTCTTTGTCTTCCCCTGTCTGCGTCGCCAAAGTATTTCGTCCTCTGTCGTGTACCGAAGCCCTGTTTCACAGTCTTGTTATAGTCCCAGCTAAGTATTGTTCATTGTTCTTCTTGTCTCGCTTCGTTTTTGGGTAGGTTTGGTGAGTATTTTTTTCTTCTGGTTGGCAGTTTTTTGTTTTTTTTTTGGTGTGTGAGGGGAATTATTGAGTTTTTGCTGGATGAGTTTGTGGCCAGTCCATCTTTGTCTAAAATTGAAAAATGCAAAAAAAGCAGACCTGTTGATTGTGGCAAATTATTATAATGTGCAGGTGCCCTACAGTGCCAAGATAGCAGAGCTGAATCAGTGTCAGTGTGCGCAGTTGGTGGAGCAGGACATCCTACCTAGACCGGCTGTTGATGCAGCTGACGCACTGATGGCAGAGGTGAAAGCAGCGGAGGTTGCTGCCATGCTTGCTGCTGGTGTGGAGCCTGGGCCGGTCACGGATCCTCTCATGAGAGGTGGTATGACCACAGACACTGAATAAAGTGAAACTACAGTGTCATTCTTTTAAAGTGTATTTTTAAATTGGTCTAATGAAAAATTATGGGTTCATTTTGAAACCTGATGTTTTCAGTTTGCTTCAAAGCGAATGTCATTACCTGTGGTTAAAATTAAAAGAAACACTTCAACTCAAATGGTATTTTCACTTCAAACCGAACATTTGCCTGTCACATGACCATGTGATGTCACGTCAGACCACTCTTTTCGATGCTGAAGTCCGCCATTGTTGTTTCCTCGCATCAAGTGCGGACCGCAAGAGTGGCAGGGTTCTCCCAGACGGTGGAGCAATGGCGCTGCGCCGCTACACTGCTAGCTTAGTGCCACTATACTCATTTTCAATATTAACTACTACGGGTTTATCTATCACTGAAGAAATACAAGTATGGAATTTAATGAGATGTGACACAATAAACACAATGTAACTACAACAGAAATGGCACTTACTTTTCTTTATTCACCTGACACTCAGGGTGTCACAAGAGCATCCTTCCAAAGGAAAATATCTAAAATCACAGCCAGAAACTATGAGTAACTGTCCGCTACAAGTTTACTAGAGCTGAGAGAAAAAGTCCTTTGGTCTTCTGCTGTATGATTAAATCACTTCCTGCTACACAAAGGGGAGACAGACTTGTGTGCATACATACAGAGTAGCCTTTTATACAGTAAATTCCTTGTCTTTTGTCAGGTTGGTGAGAAGGATACGCCAAAAGAGAGCTTCAACAGTGCACAATGGCAGCGTTTGTCATCAGAGAGGAGGAGGATCCGCAGAGTGTGCAGTCTGAGTGTCAAGCTCTAGATATGGAGTTACTCAAAGAAAGACATTTGGATACAGCATGTTGATCTTGAGCTTGTGTTCAAATACATCCCAGGATAATGTTAGAAATGAAAGTCTGTTTTGAGTCAAAGCTGTTTTTTTATCTTATTTATAATGACCCCTGATATTCTCTGTTAACGTAATTCGTTGTGTTGTGGTGCTGATACTAACATTGAAAATGTGAATGATGCCAAATTCAGAATGATCAGCAAGAGCACTAGTAATGGTTCCTTTTTTTCTTGAACTGCCTTTGTTCATAATTGCATCCATAGCAACTGTGTGTATCTTTAGTTTATTTATTTTTTGGCTTCCTTGCATTTATAATGGTTGCAAATAATGATATTCATACCTTTTTGTCAAAGGAAAGCAACGATTTGATGGACTGTTAGAAAGTCTGTTTTTATACTTAATGGCTGTTCTGTTGCATCTCAAACTTTGGAGAAGAGTACAACCAGTTATACATGTTAAGATGTGCATGTAAATGGATGTGTTTCATAAGGTTTAAAAAGTAACATGTTGAAAAGACTAGATTTTATTTTACACACAAGTTTTATTTTTTTATGTGTAAAACACATACTTTCCTGGCTGCTGATTGCGAGTTTGAGGTGATGCCTATTTCAAAGTCATCAAAAATAAATGGTCTTTTGAAGAGAATTTTCCTGTTTTTTTAAGTTTTCTCTTTAGTGAATCAGTTCAGTGAATTCTAGTCCTATATTATAGGGAATGGAATTTTGTTTATGGTGATATATCAGTTTTTAAAAAGGCAACAAATATCACTGTGTATGTAAGTAAGTAATACTTGCGAATAAAGTAAATGTATTGATTATGGTATAATTAAAAAAATACTTTGTACTGAATCAGAAATTTAACTTGAGAATTTTTTTTTTTTTTTTAAATGTGTGTAACACAGTTACAGCAATTCAATTAGTTCATTCCAAAGTACAATTTATGATTGGACGTAATGGTGAATATTAGGTTTTCCCAAATTAAAAAAATAAGTTGTAAAAAAGCAAAAAAAAAAAAAAATAGTTTATGGTCTTTGGAATGAATAATGTTTTTACTTTGAATGAACGCAATTTGCCCCTTACATTAAATCAAAATTTACATTTTCAAACGGATCTCCGCATAGCCCTCCAAATAAAAGAGGCAGAGACTAAAAATAAACAGCTAGAGGTGCAAGCCATGCATCTGCGTATCAGGGCACTTGAGCTGGAGAAAGGAGCCCTTGTAGCTTCCTCCCCTGTGTCTCCAATTGGCCATAGCTCTGTTTCTGCTCTTGCTTTTGACATTAGTAAGCACATTGCTTTGATCCCTCCGTTTTGTGAGTCCAAAGTGGACTCATATTTCAGCGCTTTCGAGCGGATAGCTACCGCCCTTAGCTGGCCCAAAGAGTTCTGGTCACTTCTCCTTCAGTGTGAACTAGTGAGGAAGGCCCAGGAGGTATGTGCCAGTCTGTCTATTGAGGATAGTCTTGAGTATAACAGATTAAAAAAGACTGTGTTGCAGGTTTATGAGCTCGTCCCAGAAGCTTATCGCCAAAAATGTATAAATAGTGAGAAAACTGCCAACCAAACATATGTTGAGTTTGTGTGTGACAAGAGCGTTTTGTTTGACAAGTGGTGCCAGGCAGGTACTGATCTCTGTGGCAGAAATGAGAGAGCTTATTTTGCTTGAGGAATTTAAAAAGTGTTTGCCGGAACAAACTGTTGTTTATTTGAATTAACAAAAAGTTGCGTCGGTAACCACAGTATCTGTGCTGGCTGATCAATTCCTGTTGACACATAAAAGTGTGGGCGGCTGTAGCGGCTGGGTAGAGTAGATCGACTAGTGATCGGAAGGTCACTGGTTTAAATCCCAGCTCCGGGCAGTGCTGAGCTGCATGTCGAAGTGTCCTTCAGCGAGATACTGAACCCCACATTGCTCAGTAGTGAGGGCCCTGCGCTAGTGAGGGCCCTGAGCTGGCGACTTATCCAGGGAGTACCCTGCCCTCGCCCTGAGACAAGGCTGGGATTGGTTCCAGCAGCAACACCCCGCAACCCCATGGAAAGAGATAAGCGGTTCGGACAATGACATGACACATAAAAGTGTTTGTTTCTATTCCAGGCCATTTGATCGCTGTCTGTCTGGCTCTTAGAAAAAAGGGACAACATAAAAATGGTAAATCTCCCGCAGGTGTGATATTCATTAACACTGCGTCCTCTCCTTTATGGCACGCTGAGCCTTTACCTGAGCCAGAGGTAAACTCATAAATTGACCTTTGTTTCAGGCCGTTTGTTTCACACGGATTTGTTTCACACGGGTTTGTTTCACATGGGTTTGTTTCCTAGTATGGGGAATCAAAATGAGCAAACTTAACGCACCACTTCAAATGATCCAGTTGCATTTGCCGCTCATGTCGGGACATGTGAAAGCTGCCGTGCTCCTACGGTTTCCGATCAGTGGCATTTCGTTTATTTTGGGTGATGATTTGGCTGGAGGAAATGTGTTTCCTCTGCCCGAAGTCTTTAATAATCTTATTTCAGTTGCGTCTGCCTGTTGCCCCGCCTCTGATTCTGTTGATGTGTCTGTACCAAATGTGTTTCCTGTGTGCGCAATTACACGCGCACAGGCTTGTAAAGTGGGTAAAGCTGTGGATCTGTCTGAGTCGTTTATGGCTACATTAGATGAGGGTGAGCCCTCCTTTTCTGTGTCCCCCCACTACTGAGTGAGACGTGGTAAAATGTGTCATTGAGCCTGATTGCTTTCCTGCTGACGCAGACCTAAGTTTAAACGTGACAAGAGAAATGTTGATCAATGCACAGAGAAATGAGCCGTCTCTAACTTTGTGTCTCTCCTCAGCCGCCGAGGAGGATAGCCAACCTTGTGTGTTTTTTTCTGGACAACGGAGTATTGATGAGACGGTGGAGTCCCGACTCCAGTAAGATACACGTTGTTAATCAGGTGGTTGTGCCAACAGACTATCATGCGCAAATTTTAAGTCTGGCACATGACTCCTTCTTAGCTGGCCATCTTGGTATCAAAAAGACATACCATTGCGTGTTGCGCAAATTCTTTGGCCCGGGTTAAAATCCGACATTGTGAAATATTGCCGCACCTGTCACACATGTCAGGTCGTGGGAAAGCCAAATCAACCTAATCGTCTGGCCCCCCTGCACCCAATCCCAGTGCTTGGGTAACCGTTTGAACGAGTGTTGGTAGATTGTGTAGGTCTGTTACCAAAAATGAAATCTGGACATCAGTACATGCTGACTGTGATGTGCACTGCGATGCGGTACCTTAAGGCCATCCCACTGCGCACTCCAAGAGCAAAACCGGTTATGAAAGCTCTCACTAAGTTCTTTTTGACTTTTGGTTTGCCTAAAAGTATTCAGAGTGACCAAGGCACAAATTTCTAAATTGTTTGCACAGGTGATGAAAGAGCTAAAAGTTAAACATGTAAAATCAAGTCCTTACCATCCAGAGTCCCATGGCGCGCTTGAGCAGTTCCACCAGACCTTAAAATCCATGATGCGCAAATACTGCCTCAAGTCTAACAAAGTGGGATGAGGGCCTCCCTCTTCTGTTATTTGCTGTGCGTGAAACTCCACAAGAGTCCCTGGGTTTCAGTCCCTGTGACTTGGTTTTCAGCCATACGGTGCGTGGTCCCCTTCAGCTCCTTAAAGAAAAGTGGCTGTCAGAGTCGCCAAAAACTGAGCATAATGTGCTGGATTATGTCAGTTCTATTCGTGAGCGTCTTAATCATACTTGTCAGTTAGCTCGTGAAAATGTGGCCCAAAGCCAATCCAAAATGAAGCGTTGTTATGACATAAAGTCTGTCCTCCGTGTATTCAAACCAGGTGAAAAAGTTCTGGTGCTGCTTCCGTTACCTGGATCCAGCTTGCAGTCTCGGTTCTCCGGTCCATACACGGTGGAGAGAAAACTCAGTGATACAGATTATGTTGTTCAGACCCCTAATCCTCCGTCGACTCCTGCTGTGCCCGTGATGTCCGTGTCTGCTGCTCCTCCTCCGTACCACCTTGCTAATGATGGGTTGGCAGAGAAAAGTGGTTTAATGCCGGCCGCTCATTTGAGGAATTCAGAGATGTTAAGTAACTTAGAAGGTTTTTTGTCCCATCTGTCCCATCCCGTGCAGATATCGTAGCTTTGATTGAGGATAATCTGCTGCTTTTCTCTGATCATGCCCGTCAAACGTCTGTCCTGTATCATGACATTGACGTGGAGGGCCACAGCCCCATTAAGCAGCATGCGTATTGTGTTAATCCAACTAAATGGGCCCTGATGCAGCAGGTGAGCTATCTGGTTGAACATGGATTAGCTGTTCACAGTACGAGTGCGTGGAGTTCACCCTGTGTCTTAGTTCCGAAACCCGATAGCACCTCTCGTTTTTGTACTGACTATAGAAAAGTAAATTCAGTTACCAAACCCGACTAATTTCTTCTCCCCTGGATGGAGGACTGTATAGATTGTGTAGGCTCCGCCACATTCGTGACCAAGCTGGACCTGTTAAAAGGTTACTGGCAAGTTCATTAAACACCACGAGCCTCAGAAATATCAGCTTTTGTCACACCCAACACTTTCCTCCAGTACAGTGTTATGCCGTTTGGGCTGCATAATGCTCCAGCTACATTCCAATGATTAATGCACAGGGTGTTATCTGGCGTCGATAACTGCAAAGCTCTTGTAAGTCCCTTGAAAACATTTGTTTGGTCCCCTGCTTGCCAGGCTGCCTTTGAATCTGCCAAAGCTCTCCTGTGTAGCACGCCCGTCCTTGGTGTGCCCCGCTTCACACGACCCTTGAAACTCGAGGTTGATGCTAGCACGTGTGGCGCAGGTGCTGTGCTCCTGCAGGAAGACGAGCAGGCTATTGACCGCCCTGGCTGTTATTTGTCTAAAAAGTTTAACAAGCACCAGCTTAATTACAGCACAATTGAGAAAGAAGCTCTCGCCTTCTTACTTGCCTTGCAACATTTTGAGGTTTATCGTGGGTCTAGTTCGCAGCCTGTTCAAGTTTTTACAGACCATAACCCTTTAGTATTCCTGTATCTAGTATACCCCATATGCGAAACTCCAGCCAGCGACTTATGTGCTGGTCTCTTCTTCTGCAGGATTTTGATCTGCAGATTTCACACAAGAAGGGCACAGACAATGTACTAGCGGATGCTTTGTTCAGGTGTTCCTCAGATCCGAAGGATTAAACACTGTAGGGGCATGTTTAATTCTTGGGTGTGGGGGTGTTATGACTGTTGTAATTTTTTTAGCCAAATCTGCTGTGTGTGCTGTGTGTGTGTACCCTATGTTTGTTCTGCCTTCAGTCGTCTATGCAAATAGGTGTGTGCCATAGCCGTGCCGTGATTGGTGGATTGGTTCCAGGCCCTGGCTCTTGATTGGCTGCACACTGAAGACCACCTGGTATATAAAGAGCCAAGATGGCGGACATCTGACAGCAGCAGGCATTTCTCATCCTCCTCCTCCTCTGCCAACTGGCCACACTTCAGTTCTGTAGTTCTTTGAAGTAGCTCAGTTTCTTTTGAGTAGTAAGGGTGGGCTGCCAGTTTTGTTAACCTTGTTTTTTCCTGTTTATTTAGTTAGAGAGGTAAGTCTTGTGTCATTTGTTTTTCTTAAGTTTGGGTTAGGTGAGGTTGATTATTTCCTAGACAGGAACCTTGTGTTTGTTATTTTGGCCTTAGTCCACCCTGAAGCCCATAGCTCAGCTTATAGATATCATTATATATTTTGTTTACAAATATAGTTGAATTGACAAAATTATTTTTTTTAGTATTCAAAAAAATCATTGTTTGTGGCTACTTGGGATTTGGGGACGATGGGGCTTTTTCATGTTGTGTCCTAGCCCCCGAGACTGGGGCATAACATGTTGTTGTTTGTATGTTCTTTAGTCATTCATAGTCTATTTAAAGAAAGTGGGATCCGCTCGGTTTTCATCATCACTGTCTCAGAGCACAAGACACCTCTTGCAAATGTGTTAACCCTTTCACATTGGCTTGACACATTTTCCCCACCCTTTTGCGGAACAGTTAACACAGATGTCATTCAAGCAGTCCACACTCCATTGTTTTAGCTATGGTAACCAAACAGAAACCATCTGTTCCTAACTATTAGAAACTATCTACATCAGTATGAAATCGCTGAAGCACCTGTTTGCAACTCCTTCACACAAATTTTCAATAAGCATTCAGTCTGCAGGCCTTAAAAGGTGCAGCATCTGTGTTGTTCTTTACCAATATGGATGAAAGAGGTTTGAGGCAGATGAGAGTGAGAAATAGGTGCACAGGAATGTCAAGGTTGGATAAGGTATGCAAGAAGTTTTTTTTTTTTTTTTTTTTTTTTCCTTCAGTGCATTGCAAGCAAGGATACTGAATGTGATGTGGATGAGGCCATGTGGCCCCATTGTCAAGACAGAAGAGACTGAGTATCAATAGTGGCTATTTCACATACTCTACGGTAATAGATTTAATATTTTACTGTAATAGATTTTATCTTTATCTTCTTTTCTACGTTTTAAAGCAAGTCCCCGGCTACGTCAGTTGTTCAGGAAAACGCTTGCTGTGAAGCTGCAGAAATATTTTGTGGACTATGAGACTACCACCTTTCATAATTTCTTATAATCTAATCGTTTTTATTTTGGTTTACATGTATTTTGTGAAATATTTACAGTATTTCAGTTTATTAGCCACAGTTTGGAAAAAAAAGAATCAGTGGAATCTGTCAGTCTTGGACAAAAGAGGACTCAGATGCTTAAACCAAAGTAACATAACTTGAAGCTGTTGTTACTATACCTTAAACAGAGTGTAACCATACCTTAAACAAAAGCACTGCTTTGCACTTTATTAGCGATTCTGTGACATGCTTGCTCCTTTCTGCAGCACACTTGCTCCTGCACACTACACACAATTTCATACATAAGACACTTGGTTCACAAAAGGAAATCTCTAGGGTACCACTGGGAAAACACATCTATTCAAAAGACAAAACACATTGGTTAATTGAAAATACTTAGACACACACCTAAAAATACTGACAAAACTGAACACCTATCAGCCAGCTACAAAAAGGCCTCAGTTAAGCCATTTTGAGAACTTTGCTGTACAGGATAGACCAGAGCAGCCTAAGTTTGTTGTAGTCTGGGATAATTTTAGTTTCCATCAAGCTGCTCTGGTCCAGAACTGGTTCACCAACTACGATCAATTTGAAGTTGTATACTTCCCCACTTGCTCCCCATTTCTAAATCCTATAGAGTAATTTTTTTGTCTGCTTGGAGATGGCGCATATATGACCACCACCACATGCCTGGCCCACAGGCCTGCAGAGACATTGAGGTAAGATCAATCCAGGGACGGGGGATATTTTCTCCGATGCTTAGAGAGAGAAGACATTGCTTGTGATGACTCCAACTGACGGCATGATCCATAAGCCCACTTGCGCACAATTGTGATTCTCTGTTTACAGTAGTGTATTGTTTGTTTTATTTTTGTTTTATTTTTGCTTTAACTGAATTTACTGTACTGTAAAATACACTACTGTAATGTAATGGCTTTGAATTGAGTATTTTATTTTTTGGTTGTTGTGAAAATGTGCTTTCTGAGGAACTGAATCAAAACAGTGAAAATGAAAGACTGCAGTGTTTTATATAAAGTAGACTAGTGTGTTGCTGCTGATCTGAAAGTGTATTCATATGATGCAAGTGGGTATCATTTTATCATCAGAGTGACATTTTGACAAAGTATTGTTAGGTTTTGATAGCACAGTTTCAATTTGACATAGATTACATGTATGACGCTAGAATCTCCTTTTCACATTTTGCTCCTATTCTATTTTCTCTGCTTTCTTCTGCCCTGGTCTAGTCTGTTCTCTCCTCTGCTGTATCCTCTTTTGTTTTAGTTACTCAGAAAAACTTTGCTTGCACACACACATGCACGCATGCACACACGTACAAACACACACACACACACACGTACACATACGCACACATGTACACACACACACACACACACACACACACACACACACACACACACACACACACACACACACACACACACCTTATCATCCCTCTCCTCTCCAGCCTCATCCTGTTCAATAGACCATAATAGGATAGAGGTGTTGACGTAAGCCACCATTGAGAGAATATTATGATGTGTTTCTCTCATTTTGTGTAGCTCTCCACTGCCTCACCTACTATGAACAGAATGGGGTGAAATGTATTCCCTCTTCCATTGTCTTCTAGTTCCCTCCAATTCACAGCAGGGCAAGCCCTCCAGTTTTTCATTTTGTTTCCCTACTTCATTTCTTTAAGAAAAAAAGGGTAATGAAGATGTTCCTTACTGCAAACCAGAATAATCTTCAGCATTATTCTTTACTTACTACTACTAGTTTTCACTGACTTGAGTACAGATATTGTTCTAGGAAAAGGAACTAAAGATGGCTGGACAGAAACTGACTCTAACCTTGAACAAATGCTATTATGAGGTGGGTGGGGGTGTTAGGGTAGTTGTACCCAAACTTTTTATGGCAGGCCGGCATACACAAAGGAAAAAAAAAAACAGGGATATATAAATATATGTATATGGTGTTGGGGAAGCTACTTTGCATGCGTAGCTAGTAAAACTACATGTAGTTCAGCCTGGCAGTAGTTTGAACAAACTAAACTAACTAATTTTAACTAAATAAATCAACATATGATGTATATGAAACAGAATATAATAGCCTACAAAAAAATCACATGCCAGCAGAAATATGCCTCTCAACTCAAGTTTTAATTTCTAAGGAACAAAAGCTGACATTTTTGGTCAACATCACAGGAACTTCAGAGGCATTAATACTTTGGCACTAGAACTAGATATCAGGGCAGACTCAATTGTTGACATGACAGGTTGCTCTTGATGTGCTTGTGTCATATGAGCACTGCCTTCCTTGGCATAACAATGACCCACCCACACTGTGAAGCATTTGAGTGCTGCCAGGGCAAGCCAATCAGCAGCGTTGGCTTAGCATGTCATGACATGCTTCATGCCTTTTTTTCAAAGAAAAATTAAATAAAATTTATATTATGTAGATCTTGTTTTCGATCAAAAAAAATATATATACATATATACATATATATATATATATATATATATATATATATATATATATATATTTCATTTATTGGCCAAAATTGCTGTTTGCAAGTAGTTAAACTACAAAAAATAACCCAAGAAGTAGTTGAAATACGCAGCACAAAATCTGAATGTAGTTCAACTTTCAAGTCACAGCAAATTATAGTTAAGCTATTGAAGTAGTAGTTTAACTGCATGTAGTTTAAGTCTCCCAACACTGTGTATATATACCCACACACACAATTTGTTAGTATATTGCCCATGACCTTTGCCTGCACTCCATTGGTGCAGATATCCACATAGTCCTGCCATTTAAATGAGCCAATTGTAATTTCCAGTCATCTGCATCAAACAGATAGGGGACAGTGTTTTCCCCTTTTTTCAAGGTTTAGTTCAAATCCTTTTGGTTTTATATCTTATATATTTCACTTGTTTCTATGTAAATTCATTATTGCAAGTTGATTAAATTGTAAAGACTGAAGAAAATTACTTATTACTATTATGTATGTATTTATGTACCAGTATGATCTCAATAACTCAGGTGAATTCTCTTGTTACACAATAAGTGCTAAATAAAACTTATGGGTATATACACTGATACCGCTGCACCCTACACTGGCACAAAAGCCTGTGTGAAGTGATCAGGCTAAGATATATATACAGTATGAACAGTGATGTGATTGGGCTAAAATTATACGGTGTGAACAGTAACAAGAAAATAGTCACAACATATTGCATGTTTGTGTTGTCATTAGTTTAATTAAAATATGTTTCAGAAAGCAAAATATGTTTTCAAAAGCAAAGATATTGCTCACCAGTCTAAAGGCACATTGTGAGTATACTTTGGCTCACAGTGGTGGATCGACCTGAGATTGTAAGTAATAGACGTTGAGGCTGTACATAGTATCATACATAGCAGTACATAGTAGGTGAGTTCAAGAGACATGTCCCTTCAGTGTTATTTGGTATAACATACCATCAAGTCTGGTTAGAAACGTGCATTGCTCAACTTCTTTTTACATGGTCACACTAAAACACTTTCTGACCACTTACGGTTGCATAGATGCCCAATGCAGCTCTGATCAGTCAGTCCTCACATACAGTGTCTTTCACAAATGTCTCTGCAGATTGTGTTCTTTTCTCCATCTTTTCTTTTCTTCTGGTGTTCCCCTTTGTCCCAGGCTGCTAATAAACTACTTACCAAGGCTGAACTAATCAAGGCTGACTTCTCTCTGTCAGTGTCAATTATACAGCCCACCTTCCTCTCACTTCCAGCTCTTCACAAATGGTTGGCGGAGACCAGACTCTGCTTCTCTTCTATAAATTGAAAAGTAACACATAAGAATGATGGAATAGCAGCACTCTTCTAGACACTGGGTTGCAGATGTGTGTGTGTGTGTGTGTGTGAGTGTGTGTGTGTGTGTGTGTGTGTGTGTGTGTGTGTGTGTGTCTGGCCTCCATCATGTATCCACGGGTTCAACTCACCAACTCAGACAAAGCTTGAGCTTCTCACATTTTGCTAACTTCAAATTAATCCAGTGAGTGTAAAAATGAGACTGATTTTTCAATAGGTGGGACCACTGTGTAGTACGGTGTTGAGATGGCACCTGGAATAATGGATAGGCTTACTTTCAAATAAATCCAAAATGTTTTGTCAGTTTATTCAAGCTAGCTTGATAGCAGTGAGTACTAATGAGGTTTTAAGATTACAATCTTAAAAGGTGAAGAAAGGGTCAAAAGGGTAAACAAAAATGAAACAATGTTTGAGTCATGAAGCTGCTCCACAGTCTGGTGGTATGGTTGCATTTACAGTACACAGCCCCTGAGACCACTGGTGCCACAATAGGGAGGAAAATGAGACTGCTGTGAGGTGCTATGGTACAAACTGGTATTGTCTAAGTCGGGTATTACTACATTATTTGAATAGTGCTACCTAACCATTAAATAGTGCTACCTAAATAATTCTCACCACTTACCTTTTTTAAAGGGCTATGTGCAATTTTTGAATGTGGGTATATGTATGGGCAGTAATATGCATACAGTAGTAGTTTATGTATTTATTTATGCATCTACTACCTCAACAGATCTTTTTTAACTGAATAAGGACTGCACTTAATTCCGTTGTACCTATTACAATGACAATAAAGATTCTTTGATGGTAATAGTACTGGTGACTGTGTCTGACCTGAGGACCTCCGACATGCTATACCTTCCAACTGTCTAAGTAGCCGAGCCTTCCCTTTAAGGATGGCAAGGGGGTAAAAACTTTGCAAAAAATTGTGGGGCTTATAGCAACCACCATAACAACCACCATAACAAGGATGTGAATAAGATATCCTTGTTATGGTGGTAGCTATAATTGCCGCAACATTGCTAAGCAGGTTGCTACTGATGCTGCTATAGCAGAAACCACAGCTTGCACGTTTTTTGTATTGTTTTGCTTTGTGTTTTTATCTGGGCTGTTATATTATTTGTTCTTTTATGTAGCTGTTTGACGGTGCTCTTTCAATAAAAGACGGTGATTTTAGAGCACCCCATAGATTACATATTTTTACTTCTTCTGCGGATTTCAAACCTTAACTACCACTACGTGAGAGAGAAATGGGTACTTGGTCAATTTATATATATTTATAATTGAAACAGCACAGTAAATGTTTCAGGTCAGGAGGACCCCCTTCCTGGAAGTATACCCTTTACCGACAAGCCAAATGATATCCAAACTGTCAGGTTTCACAAAATGACAGGCAAGAACCCAATAGCATGACACAGAAAACAGTTCAGGTGCACAAACTGTGTTTAATATGAAGCAGGGGTCAAACAAGGTGATCAAACAGCGAAGCAAACGAATCCAGAGGGAGCAGGCAAAAGGGAAGGTCCAAAGTCCAAAAAGGCAGGTAAACGCTTCAACAGGCAGAATCAGATCAGAGTCAGAATGATGGAATGCTGGAGAGCTAGGTGAACACACTAGACCAGGGGTACTCAAATACAAATCTTAAAGGGCCACAAAAATGGTTTCAATTACTAAAAGGTCCATGTATTGAGGTTGGTAAGGCCACATGCAATAATACTGTAATATTCAAAACAAAATGTCTTTTTTCATTCAGAACAACAAAATACAAACTAAAATAAAATGTTATTTCCATTTTAACATACATTAAAATACACAGATGAATATTTCCTCTTTTTGTTTGCCTTCAAACATTGTGTCCATCACTTCAGTCATGCATTATTTTATTTCATTATGTCATAGATGTGACAAGAATCCTGCTTGCAGCTTGATATGATGATTTCAGTGCATTTATTTGTGTTATGCTTACCTCTGAATTTTGAGGAAATGTCTCTTCAAAATTCCTATGCTTCGTCTCATAATGCCATTTCAAATTGGAAATCTTCATCACACTCTTGGGTTTTCTGTTGGTGTTGGTGTTATTACGGTTCATGAATGTGTTTGTGAATAAGATGATATATAAGATGGTTGTAGGTTAATTCACGTCGTTTGTTCTGTGATTAAAAGGGTGTTGAGTTTTAACAAGGATGATAAAAACGTTGGGACCGTGAGTGAAAGGGTGTTTGCTGGGAGAGATTTCCCGTCTGTTAACCTAGCGCTACGTGTGTAATTAGGTGATGAATCTAGATACAATATGTCAAACTACTTAAGGACAAATCTATGTCATTGTTGTCAGGTAAGTGGATCTTGACATAGTAGAAGGGAAAATGAAAAATGCAAAGTCCCTGTTACTTTCGGTTGCAGATTTTCACTGTCCACTGTTACACCGGTTTACTTGGCACACGCCATATTCAATAAAAATGTAAATATGCGAAATCCTCCGAAAACTAAAGTGAAAGTTAAAAGTTGCACTCACAGCAGTGAGTGACATGCATAAACGCTGAAGCTTCTGCCAGAGAGGTAGGAAGTAAACCCCTTTAGCGTGGCACCAGACAAGCCAACCAGGTTATGCAGTCTGTTGATCAAAATGTTATGATCAATACTATCAAATGCAGCCGAAAGGTCTAATAGTACCAGGACTGTGCATTCAAAGTCTGCTGCCATCAAAATGTCATTTGATTTCAAAACCGTAAAAGATTTTAAAAACCTTTAAAAACTCTTTAAAAGGTGGAATGGTGTCTGTAGCTCAAAGTACGAAGCACAAGAAGAGGTTGAAAGTCAATGAGTTTTGAAGAGGATTTGAAGATTTTCCCATTTACTTTCCGTTCACACTAATTAGACTGCGACCAAAGTGCCACCTGTTGGTCAGTTTGCACCAAATTTTACACAAACCCTCATCAGGCCATACTGCACATTCTGAACATTAACGTGATAATAAGACGGTATTTTGTAAAGACATGCAAGATTGTCTGTTTTCAACACAATATGCATGAATTTGTTGTTTTGTAATTTGGGCATCTTTTGGTCTATCAAAATTCTTTTGTTAACTTTTTGTCAGGAGGGCCAACAGCTGCCTCGTGCAAAATGTTGGTGCAAATCGGTCAAATTGCCTAGGAGGAGTTCCAAAAAGAAGGTATATCATTTGTCGCGATTTTGAAAATGGAAAGTTTCCGCAAAAACGGGCATAGCCTACACCACACAATTCAACTGAATTCAGGGAACACGTAGATGTAAGCTTTAACAATGTGCAACATATTATGTGGGATATATGGGCCAAAAATGTTTTTGCATTAAAAATAGCGCCACCTGCTGGTAATTTTTGGTGTGTGAGTTACACAGGCCATTCTATAGAACCTCTATGAATTTCATTTCCATAAGTGTTATGGTGTGGGCACAGTGCCAAATATTAAATTAGACGACCACCAGAGCGCCAACTAGTGGCGGATCAGTAAACCCTTTGTCAGCTGTCCTCAGGAGGGCACTGACAATAACTAATAAGTTTCATGTTAATCTGATGAACCGATGTGGATATATAAATTACAAAATTGCAAAGTGATTCAGCTCTATTAAGGGAATCTGGGGATACAAGGTTTTTGAATGTTCAACATACGGTGTGGGAGTTATAGGCAAGAACACATTGGCCTAGGTTATAGCGCCCCCTGCAGGCAGATATATATGGTTTTATTGTGTGTGAAATATTTGCAGGAGTCTGGACCAACCCTCCAAATTGCACCGCCCTCCCTTGCATGGTTTAGCCTGCAGCACCACTTTTAGCTGGATAAAAATAAAAATGATAGAACTGCAAGCAGTTATGAATGGGGGCCAAGCCCCCCCGCGCACCGCAGAGCCCACGGAAGTAGGCCCCACAGGATGACGGGCCCGGGGTAAAAGTGAGGACACAGGCCAACGTCTGAGCTGTGGTATTCGCTGTAATGGGAAGTGCACTGGAAGTGCAAAATGCTGAATGTGTGCTGATTTGGATTTGTTGTACTAAGCCACACCCACACTGACCAGTAATGACCACCTTCAAGATATGGCTTCAGGATTGGCCCTATATCATACCGACCAAATTTCGTAAAGATCACTTTTGCCCCGAGCACTTCATCCTTTGGGGCCAACTTCCATGGGCTCGGCGGTGCGCAGGGGGGCTTGGCCCCCATTCATAACTGCTTGCAGTCCTAGTTTATTAGGGCACGAGCAGGGAACCTGCAAAGACCCTATTGTTTTTCAAAGGATTCTTTATTTATTTATTTATTTTCTTCAGACAAAATGATTGCATTTTTCACTGCCTGAACATACCCCAAAACTTACCAAACTTGGAACAGAAGTCACACCTGGCGAATTTCTTTTATAATCTATTGTCATCCTGAATTTCTGTTACTAATGAAAGTGTGTTTTGGCTAATAACTCCCATATACTTTGTCACACATTCAAAAACCTAATATCCACATGTTCAGTGAATTGTGCTGAATCTTGTGGTATAGACCAGGCCCATTTCCACCTCCTTTTTTTTTTTTTTTGCTATGTCGCAAAATGTTGAAAACCTACGTCTTCGAATTCCTCCCAGGCGATTTGACCAATTTGCACAAAACTTGGCGCACAGCATGTGTGGACCCTTTTGACAAAAAATTATCAAAAGACTTGTAATAGAAAATTAAGTTTTTGAGTTATTAAATAATAACTTCCTGCAGATTTGGTTCAAAACAGGAAGTGTTGGATATTTCCACAGTGGTCTGGTCTAATGACATGAAACTCAGGATACTACTTCCCCATGAGCCCCTGAGGCGCTGTGCAAAATTGTAGGCGATGTCCATAAGGTGGCACTCTTTAAATTGATGTATTTTTTATCTCCACAACAGTTCATCAAATTAAGACGAAACTTGGTACATTTATTGTCAGTGCCCTCCTGAGGACATCTGATGAAGGATTTACCAATCCGCCACTAGGTGGTGCTCTGGTGGCCGTCTAATTTAATATTTGGCACTGTGCCCGCACCATAACACTTATGGAAATGAAATTCAAAGAGGTGCTATAGAATGGCCCCTGTGACTCACACACCAAAATTGACCAGCAGGTGGTGCTATTTTCAATGAAAAATCGTTTTTCGCTCATAACTCCCACTTATTATGTTGCACATTATTAAACCTCATCCCTATGTGTTCCCTGCATTCAGCTGAATTGTTTGTTGTAGACCACACCCACTTATGCACTAACGTTCCATTTGCAAAATTGTGACAAATCAAAAACATACTTTCAAACTTCTCCTAGGAAATTTGAGCGATTTGCACCAAACTTTGCGTGAAGCATCTGTGGACCCTCCTGACAAAAAGTTATCAAAAGAATTTTTAAGTCCATAAAACGCCGAAATATAAAACAACAAATTCCTGCATATTGTGTTGAAAGCAGACAATCTTACACATCTTTACAAAATACTGTCTGATTATCACGTAAATGTTCATAATTGTCTTCCATGGACTGATGAGGCTTTGTGTAAAATTTGGTACAAATCAGCCAATAGTTGTCGATCTAGTCACAGTCTAATTAGTTTGAATGGAAAGTAAATGGGAAAATCTTAAAATCCTCTTCAAAACTAATCAACTTTCAACCTCTTCCTGTGCTTCATGCTTTGAGGTACAGATATCATTCCATGTTTTAAAGAGTCGGAAGACCTTGAACTGTTTGGCATGTACGTATTCAGTTTATAAAAATCTTTTACGGTTTTCAAATCATTACAGTTTTAGTTTTAAGGATTTTTAGGCCGTCTTCTGATTTTATAATGGGTGTGTGTTGCGTGAGGTAAAGTGCATGACATCGTTGCTACAGTGTAGAGCAGCTGGAAGAACTGGAGAAAAAATTCTCTTCAGCTTGATTTGGATGCCACATGTTTTACTCCACATAGACACTATATACATAGAATTGTAAGACATCTTGTTGGTTTTCAGCTGATGGTCCTATTTCAGATGTAGGACTTAAACTTTTGGCAGTAGAAGTCCTAGAGCGACAAGCACTCCAGCAGCTCCCCCTTAAGCCGTAATGTAAATTTTGAGCCTCGGTTTCTGGAGGAGAGCAGACAGTACTTGTTTTGTCTCTCGCTCTACTGCTGTCATTTTTCACTCTCCAGAAATAAAACATGACATCACAGATTTCAGCAATGTCTCCTGTTACTCAAAATATAAATATTTTGGTGATAACATTACATTTTTTTTTCCAAAAGTGTTCACCTTTTAAAGCTCTTTCAACCCTCTTACTTTTTTGCTTTCATCATGCAGCACATCCCATTACTTACTTTTTTCAAGATCTCCCAAGAGAACCAGTGTGCTTGATAGAGTGGTGGCACCCAGACTCCCAAGAGCAAGCACAGTGAGATGGAACTTCCGTATCTGTGCCGTGACCACTGTGTTTGAGCACGAATGTGACATCATCCAGTGTTTTGAGCTGCCTCTGATGCCCTGTAAAATGTGAATCCATGTTCAGGTGCATAGTACAGCTTCATTTTTTATTCAAGTTATAGACTAGTGTCAAAAATATCAATATTTCAATACCTATCGATCATAACATTTGTAATAATTTCACTAAGTTTAGGAAGTTTAGAAATTGAGCCTCTGAATCGTACAAAAAGGGGGGGACTGCCAACTGAGGAGGAAAGGGGGTAGCAGGGAACTAGAGAATGCATCCTATGATGATGTTTTATTTGTCTCTTTTGTATATGCATTTGTGTTATTAGTGTCTGAAAACACTTAAGCTTTGCTTATTTCAACCCCTTTTTTTAAACTATTTCAAACTCTTGTAGTATGTGATGGAAATTTTGTACTTCATCAAGAGAGATGCGAATTGAAGTCACACGCAGGGATGTTCAATGTATCTGTTCAATGTGACCTGTGAGCCTTTGTGTTGTTTTGTGACACATGTAAGGTATTGAACAATCACTCAGGGTTATCACTTCCTTCCTTGTGATTGATTCCTTTGGGTGCAGGAGGGCACACCCACAGGGACAGATAAATACCAAGCTTTTTTCCTCAGATATTGAGTCTTCACTGTGTAACAGATCTGCGTGTTGCTCTGTGAATGCTCTTCTTGTACAAGATTAAACCTTTGTTTGAATTTTGAGCTGACTGCGATCTCCTTCCTCCAGTTCTAAATTATCGCAGAATTATTCTAACACCGTGTACTGTCTGCTGTGGAATTTGGTGTCTTGTGAATATTCAGTTTGAAATACATTTTTCTGATTCTAAAAAATATTCTTGTTCCACAGTAGTGATAACAGCTGAAGTTTGTACTTGCTTTAACATGTAAAAACAACCTGTAGTAAATCAGGGCATATGGACCTTATGCACAACTCTAGTGATTCCTGAACTTTACTTCCCGTCTCTCATTATTGGAAACACTGAATAATACAGATGTGCATATAGCAGATGTGCATATAGCACACAGAGAGGAGAGGACAGAGGAGAGGGGAATGAGAGAAGGGGGAGGACAGAGGACAGAGGAGAAGAGAGTAAATGGGAGAGGAGAGTGGAAGAAAGAAGAGAGGAGAGGAGAACAGAGAAGCGAGGAGAGATAATCATTACCCCAAATTTCATTTCGTTTTTCATGTCAGGAATATGATTTAATTAATAGACATTTTAGATTTATTTCTTATAAGATATTGAGTTAATTTAGAGACTTTTAGGAATGCATTCCCACTCATGCACTGTGTAATAGGCCATATAGTTTCATTACATCTATGAAAATATCTTTTTCGTCATCCCCAACTGAAAGAACCACCAGAATGCACTTACAATAAAGACTACTTATTTAAATTATGCATTTTGTTTCTTTTATTGAGTTGTTATGAAGGGCAATGATTAGCCTTAGGTATCCAATACTTCACTTAATTCTGTCAATTTTCTTTTTTTTTGCTCTTCATGCATTATACAAAATTTCATCAAGCAATATACAATTCCGCTTTTAAGCGGAAAGAAAACGAAACGAAAATACAGTTTTTATCTTTCAAGTAAACGTACTGATTGTTTAAATACATAATTTGATAAATTTAGATTAAAATGTGGTTCTGTGATGACTTTTTAAAAATCATATTGATACATCACACAAGAAGGCTCAACATGTGTTTTTGCCTGAACAAGGACTGAAACTGTTTTCAGGCCAATCAGCATCCATTTTCAAAAACTGTAATTTTCTGACAATCATTTGATGGTTCAAGCAAGTTGTATTTAAAGAGGAAGTGAATAAGAATTCAGTATTATGTATTCAAGTGAACTTTGTGATCTGAAAATGTTTGAATGTACCTTGTAGTCCTTGATGAGTTCCCCTGAAGACTCCCCCACAAAATCCATCAGGGCACGAATAATGGCCTCCTGTCTTGCTTCAACATGTTGCTGTTTTAACAGACAAGAGGATACGTCTGTAGAAAGTAACACATGAATTCCCTTATCTATACATGTTGTCAATAGAAGCAACATCAAACTTCATACAAAACTATGGTATGCTGAGGGCATTACTCTTAACTGCGATAGGTTAATCCACTTCAGAGTAACTGTATGCATTTGAAACTTTGACCGTCAGTCCTGGTTTACACACATCCACACACAGACATATGTCTCACTGCAAATGCAAAATAAAAAGAGGTTAGCTGGTTAGCTAGCGACACATGTCGCACTGGCCACATTATATAAATTAAGAAAACCACCGTCAACTTTACATTAAAGCTAGGGTCTCGAATGTTATTCAGAAACACATTTTGTTATACTGAGTGAAATGGTCCTGCTATCCTGAGAGTGGCCAATACATTACGGATTCAGTAAAAGGAACGAACATGATCAGACCTCTGTGGCAGCTGCAGGACTGAGAAAAAGCCCCTCTCCAAGAAGCTGACCTATCTGTGCTATTCGGCCCGAAAAGTAAAATAGAAAAAAAAAAATCAGATGCCCACATGTCTAGTTCTGCCTGCGCCCCTCTCTGTCCCTCCCTCCGCCCTCCTCCTCCGTGCGTACACACTTTATGTTTCACTGATGCCGGAAATATTCAATACAATGGCAGAGAAAATGCAGTCAGCATTACTTGTAACAGCTCACCCCGCTAAAAAGGCAAGGAAAAGAAAGCCTAAGGCAGATAAGCCCAATGCTATCCGTCTTTGCGTGTTATTTTTAGCCATGAGAATGGCTAATAAGTCGCCCAATTTCCATTGGATACGGTCCGCTGCGTTGCGTTAAGGAACACGCTTCACCGTTCTGGAGCTATATGTTTCATAAACACAAAATGAACCACTCGTTTGGTATAAAATTAACATAATTAATTAAAACTATGGTAAAGCTCATAACTTGTGCACTTACACTAAGGACACCTAGTCCGTCCGTCAATTCGTGGAATAAATAATTAAATAATTTCACTCGAATGTGAATTTAATTGGATGCATGTTTTTGAGTGATACAAATACACAGAAAATAATATTCAATAATTTATTTTTTTTAGTGCAAAATAAAAAAATATTTTCTTCATGATATCCCTGTTGTAGATGAGACCCCTGTCAAACAACGCTATGGGCGTGCCCCTCCCTCCGATTATGAGGCTGTTAAAGAGTACATTAATCACCTTCTTGCCGCACAAGTAATCAGAGAAAGTAGCAGCCCCCACGCCTTCCCCATTGTGCTAGTTAAGAAGAAGGATGGGAGTCTGCGCATGTGTGTTGATTACAGGCAGCTCAATAATAAGACCAGGAAGGATGCGTTTCTGCTGCCACGCTGCCAGTCATTTGATGCTTTGATAGGTGCATGCTGGTTCTCCACCCTGGATCTGGCCAGTGGGTATGACCAGGTCCCAGTTGCTGAGAAGGATCGACCCAAGACTGCATTCTTCACTCCATTTGGTCTGTTGGAATGGAACCGTATGCCATTCGGACTTTGTAACACACCCAGTACTTTTCAAAGACTAATGCAGAGAATCTTTGGTCATCAACAGGGTCAGTCATTGCTCCTTTACTTGGATGACATTGTCATGTTCTCTTCCACTGTACAGCAGCATCTTCAGCGACCTGAAGCAGTACTGGGTCGGCTTCAGCAGGAGGGACTGAGGGCAAATCTCTCCAAATGTGCCTTTTTCCAGCCGGAGGTACGTTATCTGGGCCACGTAATCTCTGCTAATGGTGTCTTCACAGATCCATCCAAGATAGAGGCTGTGGCAAAATGCCCACCTCCCAAGACTGTCTCTGAGCTCTGGTCCTTCCTGGCTTTTGCAAGCTATTACCACTACTTTGTGGAGAGTTTTGCAAAGCTGGCAGCCCCCCTTCACCGACTGGTAGCTGAGCTGGGAAGGACCAGGACCAAGCAGAGTTCCACCCAGAATGTCATTGAGGACTGGACCAAGGAGTGTCAAGAATGTTTTGAGGCATTGAGGACCAAGCTCACTACTACCCCAGTGCTTGCCTACGCAGACTTCTCTCTGCCTTTCATCCTCGAGGTTGATGCTAGCCACGGAGGGTTGGGAGCAGTGCTCTCACAGGAGCAAGAAGGAAAAGTGAGACTTATAGCTTATGCTAGTCGAGGACTGAGGCCCACAGAGCGTAATATGTTGAAAAGACGGTGGTAACTCAAGCGAATGTGACTGTTTTGCCTCACAAAACACCTTCAGATATCTGTGCCCTTCAACAGGCTGACCCAGTCATCCAGGAAGTCCGGAGGTACTGGGACCAGGGTCCCAGCTATAAGGAGGGGCAGCAACTTTTCTCACCTGGGCTCATCTTGCTGCTTCAGTGGAGCTGGTTCATAGAGAGGGATGGGATGTTGAATCAGCAGATCTTCCGCCCTGATGGTGCTGAGCTGATGTTCCAGCTACTCCTGCCTGCTGTTTTAATCAGGGAGGTGTTAACCCAGGTCCACCAAGAGCATGGCCATCAGGGTGTGGAGCGGACTCTAGCTCGTTTACAATCTAGGTGCTATTGGCCAGGTATGTCCACAGAGGTTGAACAGTGGTGCCAGGCGTGTGAGCGGTGTCAGTTTGCCAAGGACAACCAACCCACCGTACGGAACCCTATGGGACATATTTTGGCATCCAGACCAAATGAGATTCTGGCAATTGACTACACCTTGTTGGATCCTGCTAGAAATGGTATGGAAAATGTCTTGGTGATGACAGACATTTTTAGCAAATACATGCTTGCCATCCCCACCCGGGATCAGCATGCCACCGTGGCCCAGGTTTTGGTGGTAGAGTGGTTCTCGAAGTTTGGGGTCCCAGCCTGGATACACTCTGATCAGGGACGTAACTTCGAGAGCGCTCTCATCCAGCAGCTTTGCAGTCTGTATGGCATTCAGAAGTCTCGTACCACCCTCTACCACCCAGCCGGCAATGGCCAGTGTGAGCGATTCAACCGAACCCTCCACAACCTGCTGCGCACACTGCCACCATCCCGAAAAAGAGACTGGACCTCCTGCCTCCCTCAGGTCCTTTATTGTTACAATACTATGCCCAATCAGGCGACTGTCGAGTCCCCCTTTTTCTTAATGTTTGGGCAGGAGCCCAGACTCCCCGTTGACTTTCTGTTGGGTAGATTTCCGGACCCTGTGAGTGGAGAGGTTCATGAATGGATTCAGGAGCATAAGGCCCGATTACAGATGGCTTTCGATGGTGCACAGGAACAACTGAAGACTGCTGCAGCACGCAGAAAGAAAGCTCATGATCAACACATTTGAGGTGAACCCCTGATGGAAGGTCAGTTGGTTTTGCTGCGCAACTTCAGTACCAAAAGGCGGCACAAGCTGCAAGACCTCTGGGGCCCCACAGTGTACCGAGTCATCAAAGCACCCAAGGAAGGGGGAGCTGTGTATTCTATCATCCCCAGGGATGATCCATCCAAAGTCAAGCACGTTCACTGAACCCTATTAAAGGCTGTGATTGGAGCAGAGTTCCCTGGTTGTGCTGCTGCCAGTGATCCACCTTTCCTGAATAAGCCAGTCTCTGATGATGATGATGAGTTGTCTTGTGATGATGACCTGCTGTTTCTGGTCCCTGAAACTGCTTCTGTGTCCACCTTGCCCACTACCAGAGCTGTAGCAGAGACTCAAACCACCCCACCCCATGGGGCTGTCACTGCTCTCTTTAGGCCCTGGAGCTAGTTGTGGTTTTAGTAGAGAGGGTAGATTGTAGCGGGATAAGTATTTTGTCTCCTTTTCTCCCTCGTCCTCTGCACTCCCATTGTCACCTGCATCATTTCCGGGTTGGAGGTTGTGTGCCCGGCAGGTAAGGCTGCACGCTGCATGACCTCGCTGCTCGTTTTATGATATCATTATCATCAAGGCGTTTGTGTTGTGTTGTAGGGCAATTGTGTGATGCTCCCTGTCCCTGTGTGCGCCACTGTGATTGTTTGGTGGTGGTAAGTGTCATCTCTCTCTCTCTCTCCGTTGTGGTTGATGCTACTAGGTGGCTAATGCTAGTGTGGTCACAAGTAAATGCTAGCAGCTGCCTGGAGTCCTTTTACCCTCCCTCTCGTGAGTGTATGAGTGTCTGTGCTACTAAAAAGGTATGTAGCTATGTGATTCAAAAAATATCCCCTCACCCTAAATGGGATCAAAACATGGTGATGTCTGCTTTTGGCGAAGCAATGGGGGGCGGTTGGCTCTCTGCATCTGCCATGTGTTTAGCTTGCAAATTATATTTTCTTTTTGTCTGCTTCCTTTTATTTATATATATATATATATATATATATATATATATATATATATATATATATATATATATATATAGATAGATAGATAGATAGATAGATAGATATACACATAATATTATTGTGGAAATGAAGGACACATGAATGTAATTATTACACTCACTGTCTCCCCTATGAACTCAGTTCATGTGAATAATAGCACTGTTCCTACAATGACAGCGGTTTGGTGGTACAGAGCTCGGGGAGAAGACCGGAGCGCTGCTGTCGGCGCTGCGGCCCCTGTTCGGAATAACACAACAAGAGAGGAAAGCTTGCTGTTCTATTGTTGTGCTGACTGGGGCTAATGCTCCGTGCTCGGCGGCCCGAAGCTTGTTAGCTCCGAACTATACTACCACACTCCATACGTATACAGAGACCGAAGCCCGGGAGCTCCGGGACATAAACAGATACACAGAGACTTGACAAAACAGGAGAGATCCTGGAAAAAAGTTAGCGACTAAGTTGGACTCTGTATTGCCCAGAGACAATCGGCACATGTGTCCAAAAATGCCAGCAACAATCCGTCGCATTGTCAACATCCGTTGCCGTTCACTTCTGTTGTGGGTCACTTCCGTTCTGATGCACTTCCGTTGTGGCTTTTGTATTTGTGTTTTGGCTTTTGTATTTGTGTTTGTGCTTTGTGCTTGTCTTTGTCCACAGCGCCGAACATTGGGCTGTAGCACTGCGGTAAACCACCCTTGATTCTGGATCGGTTGATAGCCATTTATCAATCTCATTGTTTGCAATCAGATTTAGTGTATAGGATGAGCATCTATGGTGGGGAGGAAGTACACATCGCCCAGCCTGGGCATCTTCATCTTCAGCAGTAAGCAGCAAACTGTGAAGGTCTTTAAACTCTACTTCCCTATCTCCCTCCTCCACCTCCTCCTCCCTTCCTCCTCTTCGGACTCAACATACCAATACTCCTTGAAACACTTCACAAAATGACTTCTGTCATCGGTTACACGTGCAGTAACTTTGTCATGAGTAAGGCCATATTCTGAGAAAATGTCCTCGATCTCAGTGGCAATTTTAGCATGTATGGCGACCCCTGAATCATTTACAGGCTATTGCCGCCTTTCTCCGTTTCACCATCAATCCAGTTCACCGTCACTCCGAGGTAGCTTCTGTTATTTGCACTCCAAATATCCAAATATCAGCGGTGGTGGTGTGCTTCGATGGTCTTTTTAAGTTTATGCCTTATCCAAGTCCTTTGCAAAGGTCTTTTTGTTTGGCAGTACATGCTGAAAATATGAAGAAAATAGCCATACATCAAATTCATGCTATGCCAAGTGGACTAAATTAGTGGTGTTTGACATAGCCTAGGATGAGCTAGAGGTCCTAATGCAATAAACAATAAACATTAGCTAAAGGGCCTTAAAATGTAGGCTGCCCTCCATTCACAACCACCATCACTGAAAACAACAGCTTTTGAAAGGGCTGGCCATGCTGAACATGAATTGCAATGTTAAAACTGAAACATTTGGGGTGCACTACCTGTTTCAGTCCCATGTGAAGATATACATTGAAAAATCAATATTTGTCAAAACTTTTTGTGTGTCAACACCTCGGTATCTATTAACATAAGGGAAAGCTGATTGCACTATACATGTTCTAAAAGCTTATGTCCTCTAGATTAAACATGCATGATGCATGGACACGTACCACCTTCCTCTATATATCAGGGACAGTACATATCCCTATAATGAATCTACATTGTATTCAAAGTTTTTGAAACACAGACATTGATTTTCAATGTAGCATAAATCTGTTCATGGGCAAAGAAATTGGTCATGTTAACGCTTAAATTCAGTATGGGCAGACCTTTCAAACAGTTGGTGTGTGTGTGTGTGTGTGTGTGTGTGTGTGTGTGTGTGTTTTATCTGGGTACAGAGATGACACAAGTTTTCTAAAAGATGGAGAATCCACTGTTGAAAGTGGCAGCATATCTTCGTGAACTTACTTTGCCACCAGTCTCCTCACCTCTCGAGTTTCAAGCATTGCAGAACGAGAGAATGTTAGTTTTTGCTGCTTAGTTTTTGCTCGGCTCCCATCCTCAGTTTTCTTTCTTCTGGTTATTAGCTTAATGTTAGCATGGCATTGGTCTAGATGTTTGTTAAATTACTTGCGCTATTTCATGAGCTAGAGAGACCTTTGGGTTCGGCACACAAAGTGCACTTGCGAGTTGATTACCGAGTGCAGTTAGAAATTATCGATTCACTGGAGGAGAAGCCACACATAAAGGAACATTTCATGGGGGTTTTGGAGGTCCACTGGTCAACAATTGGCATCCCTGATTCTAAAGAGACTGAAGGAGCAAAAAGTTCCTTTCGAGGACTGTAGAGGACAGTCATATGACAACAGGGCCAAAATGACGGGAAAAAAACAACGGTTTTAAAGCCAGGCACCTAGAAATTAGTATTAGTATGTGCCATCTGGGGCTCATACTCTCAATTTGGTTGTGGCCGATGCTGCTCAGGTGTCTATTGATGCCTCAAGTTACTTTGACACCTTGCATAAGCTTTACAACTTGTTTTCAGCCTCCACACAGTGATGGGCCATCCTGAAAAAACATGTGGACATCACTTTGAAGATGTGGTCTGATACAAGGTGGGAAAGCAAGGTCAAGAGTGTTGAGCCCCTGAGATATCAGGCGGCTGCAGTGAGAGAGGTACTGATCAAGGTGAGGGACCACACCAAAGACCCTGTAATAAAGATCGAGGCTCAATCACTGTCAGAGGAGGTGGGGTTATACTGCTTCACCATTTGTTCAGTGGTGTTTTATGACCTGTTGTGCCAGATACAGCATGTCAGCAAGCATATGCAGTTTCCTTGCATGCATATTGATGTTGTGGTCAATCTCCTCAACAAAACCAAGGGAGGTCACTGCAATTACAGGGCAACAGACTTTGTGGCCGCACAAATGGCAGCCACAGATATCTGAGAAGAAATGAATGTGGGCGCTATCTTAAAACAAAAACGGCTGAGGTCCACAAAGCGGCACCTCTCCTATGAAGCATTTGATGAGCCCTTGACTGATGCGCTGAAGAAACCGGAGATGACATTTTTCAGTGCAGTCGTTGATGCTGCAACATCATACCAAGTTAAGTATCGTGACCTGACTTAAGGAAAGTGAACTTTAATTTTAAATTCTCTTGTACTAAGTTAACTAAGGATAACTCGATCCTTCATTTATTTTAGTGAAGACATTAAATTAGTTTATCAGTCAGAGAAGACTCACCCTTCTCATCATCACCATCATCATTGACAAAAACGTTACGCCGATCTGCTGTCTAAGAAAGAATTACTGTTTTGCTAGGTCGAACCAGCTCTGCTTTTATATTGGGTCGAAACTACCAGCTTGCAGTTGAGCGACTGCCAAGGACAACCACCCACAGCATGCTGACTCTACACACCAATGCTCAAACAAGTAGGCTTGCCCATTCTTTTATCCTGCTGGATTCCCACTTATGAAATATGAGTTGACATTGTTTGGCTCTGAAATTAATGTCTTTGAACTTAAGAGAATTTTGGTCAGAGTTCTGTTATTCTCTTAATATGTAACTACTTTCACCCTACCCGTAATTTCATCATCCACCCACATTTCAT